>NC_051861.1:80896143-81113850 GCF_015732765.1 Culex quinquefasciatus | reverse complement strand
AAATTCTTAAATTCTTAAATTCTTAAATTCTTAAATTCTTAAATTCTTAAATTCTTAAATTCTTAAATTCTTAAATTCTTAAATTCTTAAATTCTTAAATTCTTAAATTCTTAAATTCTTAAATTCTTAAATTCTTAAATTCTTAAATTCTTAAATTCTTAAATTCTTAAATTCTAAATTCTTAAATTCTTAAATTATTTATATATTTTGTTTTTTTTTTTAATTTGTGTTTTTTTTTTTTTGTAGCCTGTATATGTTTGAATTCTGAAATTTTCGATTTTAAAATTTTAGCAACTTAGATATTATGAATATTGAAACGATAAACGATAGAACAGCACGTCGGCCCGTTAAGAATATCTTCTAGCATCTTGAAACTGGGTAGAGTTTACCGCAGAGATGATTCTTTAATGTTGGCAACGAGATAGAAATAAAAATAATACCTTTTGCATCTGGCCGAGGCAACCTGCGCCCGCAGCGTCGTCATTCCTTCAAATTGTCGAGCTCATCTCGGCGATATTCTCACACTCGTCTCCTTTAAACTGGCCTTGGAGGTGACCTCAGGTGGAGAGGTTTCGAATTGCTAACAGAGGCTCCGTTGGTTCCACTGGGCCCTGTTTGGGCATTATTCCTGTTTCGTTGGTTCACTTGAATCGTTTCGTTTATTGCTCGTTTCTTGGTTCGGAGTCCTACCGTTAACACTTTTCATCACACTGCGTCTTCTTCGGGCCTTCGGGGACACTACCGAAGAGGGGCCACTTTCGTCATCCGACGGTCTTCGTTCCAGTCTTGCGGACGCAGAAATCTCCCCGTTCGCGGTAGAAACTTTCAAGTCCAAATCGAGAAACAGCTCCTGCAGGAACCTCCTGAGCCCAACCGGTACGTGTTCCGGCCGAGCTGCAGACATACCTCGAATACGAAATGTCTCTGGAAGGCGCTCGCGTGTTTCTGCTTCAGATCCAGTAGCTGGGTCCGGCTCTGCTTGCTCCACACCGGGTTCGCCATCCGCTGGACGTGCCGCAGAATGCTCGCCCTAATCCGGTCCGACTCGTCGCTGAACGAACTCTCCGACGAGTTGAAGCACTCACTCCGGCTGCTGCTACAGGTCGCCGTCAAGGGTTCGCCGCACTTGCGCCGACAACACTGCAAACAGTCTTCCCGCACGTGCCCCGCTCCGTGGCTGCTGTCCACCGAACTGACCCGGAGCAGTTTGATCGAGTCGGCGGATTCGCGGTCCACGATCGGAATCGACAACGACGTGCCGGACTCGGCGTAACCGGAGGCGACATTTGCGTCCAGTTCGTTGGAGGTGTAGTTCGAGACGTACGTTCCGGTGGGTTCTTCCTTGGGAACAGGTCCAGAATGTTGCGCCAGGCAAATGCCTGGTTGGGAAGGTTGGGGATTGGATCATTCGATCATTCTTTGAAGCATTCGATCTTACCTGCGTAACAAGGCCCCCGGATGTCGGCCTGCAGCTGAAGTCGCTGGTGTTTCAACCGAAGACTTTGCCGGAAGTCGTCATAGCTGGAAACAAAATTCAAACAATAAATCACAGTTCAAAACGAATCCCTCCCCGTCGAACCTACCCCATCATCGCATTGAAGCTGCAATTCCGGTCCAAACTCCGCACCTTCAGCTTTCGGTTCTGCTCCGTGATGGACTTGGACGCCCTCAGCCGGAACCGCGAAATGGTCGACGTGGAAGACGACGACGTCACGCTGGCCATCGCATCGTCCATCATTTCCGCCAGCTCGTCCGCGGCCGACTCCGACAGCATGGGCCGGCAACGTCTCCGCAGGATCCGCAGCGTGTGATAGCCGTGCAGATCCTGGGCGGAGATGACGTTGGTCTCGCGCAGTGGCAGACCGGTGAGCGAGATGCGGCGGTACTTTTCCTCCGAGGAGAGCTTCTTCAGGTCGATCAGGTTGGAGCTGCTTGGGATCGGGAGAGTTGGCTGCTGCATCATGTCGGGTGGAAGCGTCCATGCCGAAGATCGACTCGTAGCTGCTGACGCCGGACGTGTTGGAGTCCGTGTTGCCATGTAGTGCGCGGTGATGTAGCGAGGTTGAGGTTATGTTTGTGGGAGCAACGACGGTGGCCATGAGACTGATTCCGTCCGTGGTTTTCGACTCGGACAGGGAGCGTTTGTGTTTGGAGAAGGACACTGCGGGCGGTGGTGGGAGGTTGCGGGATGCAGCGAGGACACTCTCTGGTAGGGTTCGTGATCGGGAGGTGATGTTGGGGGCAGCGCAGTCGCTTTGATCTTCCCCGACGGAGGTGCTCTCGAGACGGGACACGACCAGTTGCTGATCTTCGCTGTCGCCTTCGAGGAGACTGTTGCCACCGTTGCCTTCTCCGAGAAGAGCCGTGTAGTTGTACGGAGGCAACTCGTAGTTGTGCCGAACTGGGGTGTTGAACTGCTTCGGAAACCACTCTTCAGGTTCGTAAACCGGCCAAAACGTGTTCCGGTCGTGGCGTACCGAAATCCAGTTCAACTTGGCAAGAATATCCGCGCCCATTTGGGTTGTGGCCACCAAGCACAAGCAGTTCAATGCCGTTGATCGTATCGAGTAGACTTCAGCGTACTTGGCCAACTGTATGAACCGCTCGTAGACCCTAGCCGACGGCAACTCGTACAGATAACTCACGCCGTCCTTACTCGTACTACAATGTCCAAGCGCCCACATGGCCGCCTTCAACTCCAACACTTCCCGATCATTCGAGCACTTGGCCTGCAGCAGCGTCTCCACCAACTCCAAGATTCCACCGTGAACCTGTAGATTCGACATGCCCTGATTCGTCTGGACCAACTGGCCGTACAAATGGGGCAACACATTCGGCGCCGCAATTCCCGTCCTCTGCGCGCAGTGCCTCCTACTATAAGTCCCGTCCTCCGTCTTCGTGTGCTGCGTCAAGTGCGCATGAATGTCCGCCTCAACCAGCAGCACATACTTCCGGTTGTAAGTCCGCACCCACAGCTCGATCTCCTCCCGAATCTTCGCCGCCGTATGGTTCAACCCGCGCGGAATCGAGTAAAACTTCATCATCACCAACTTCCCGTGATCGCTGATCCGCTGCAGGTTCGGCCAAACATTCACCAACTCTTCAAGGTAGATCCGTTCGTAGCAAGCCTCCTCCAGGATCTCCAGCGCGGCCAACTGGACGCACCGCGCCTGGCACTCGTTCGCCAGCTTCAGCAGCAACGGCATGCCCCACACCTCAAAGTTCGGCAGTCGTGCCCGCAGCAGCACCCGCATGAACTGCGTCGCGTACAGGCGGGCCTTGGCAGAGGGATGCTTGAGCAGCGCTCGCATCAGCACGTTCCGGGGTTCGCCCTCCAGCGAGTAGTCCAGCCCGGACACGATCAGCTTCACGTAGCAGATGTGGTTCGTTTTGGTGACGATGGTGTTGAGTCTGCGGACAGAGAGAGGGTTGGAAATTGATTGCTAGGGGAGGGCTCAGTTTCTTAGCATAGCATTGCGGGTCTTGACCAATAATAATCTCAGACAATGTGATTGTTACCCGGTACAAACAAAACTATCTGAGAACGTAAATTTCTACCTTGTGCTTCAAGGCTACGTGCCAGGGGCGGACTCAGTTTGGTGGAAATCTCATCAGTTTTTTTTTTTTCTAAAAATACTCACTCTTTAAACACATCCGTATTGGTCAGCACGCCGAGACCCTTCTCCGTTCGGCACATCCGCCCGATAAACAGAAAGTACTGCTGACACATCGTACTGCTCATGTGCTGCGGACTGAACAGACACTCGTGCGCGGACTTTTTCGCGTGAATCGCCATCAACTGCCGGCTGATGTCCGTAAACAGGTCCGTCAAGATCCGGATGCACTCCAACTGAAACAGAATAATAAAATGAAATTACTTTCTATAAAGAGGTAAGTGCTGTAGTCACCTCCTGACTCTGCTGCAGCCAGTCGATCAACTCCAACGCCGCCGTCACGTACGCCGGCAGCTGGCGCGAGTTCCCGCTCAGATCCTGGTGCGAGAAGCGGTTATTGCTCGGCTTAAAGTACTCGATGATGCGCTTGATGAAGCGCGTGTTCTGGTCGTCCAGCTTGCTGCCCAGGCTGTCCGACCGGAAGATCGTAATCACAATGTCCCAGTCCCACATGTTGGCGTCCTTGTTCGCCAGCACGTTCGAGTCCTTGATGAGTCGTTCGTTTTCCTTGAGGTTGTCGAAAAAATGCAGAAAGCGGGCCCGCTTCAAGCTGGCCCGTTTGCTGGCCGAGGTGGAGCTTCCCGATTTGGTCGTTAGGACGCTGTCGTCGAGCGAGGTGCCGTTCTGGAGACTTCCGGCGAAAAGACTGCTGAGACGGCCGGTTACGCCGCCACCCCCGCCACCGCTGGAACTTCCGGTTGATCCGACCGAGTCGTGCCGGGTTCGCTTCATGCCGAAGCTGGAGCTACTGTCCAGGGTGGCGTATTTGGTTGCCGGGAGGGGGACCGCTTCTTGGGAGCTGAGTTCGCGCTTGAACATCCGGGTGTTGATGAGTTCACCGGACTGGATGATGCAATCGAGGAAGAGCGAGCAGGAAGCGGGTCGGTTTTGGAGCATTTGGTGGAACTGCTGGAGCGCAGCGATGGCCGTTTTGGCCTGGTGATTGCCTTCGGTTGCCTTTGAGATGAGCGTTGGAAGAGTTGACGAGGGGGTTGCACTGCAGATCTCCGCTGGGAGGAGCAGGTGCATTTGCTGGAGTACTTTTGCGAGGAGGATTGTTGCGCGCACCGAGATGAATGTATCGCTGGAGATGATGACTTCAACGAGGGCGTTCAGCAGGCCGTTTTCGATGAAGCAGTACAGGAGCAGGGCCAGGTGAATGTCGGAGACATTTGGCACGCGACTAGCAAGGGATGGGAGTACGGCGGTACCTTCTGCGGCTACGAAGCCTTCGTTGAGTCGCCACGAGTCCTGGTACTCGGCTGGGTCTACAACAGACAGTGCTACAGAGTATTCGTCGGTCCAGACGGGTTGCGGCAGGCCGAGTAATTCGTACAGCAGATCCAGCACAGCTTTGCGCACTTCGAGCTGGTTTAGGTACAAAATATCGATGATGGCCTTCAGCCCGGAAGGTTTCGCCGGGTTGCAGAACTCCAACGTCCCCGCCCAACTCCTCAGCACCGATAGCAACGCCAACCGACTGCACGTAAACCGCAAATCCCGTGCGTCTTTGTTCTTGTCCATGATGCCCAACCGATACGTAAAGTCGCAGTACGGTGCCGCCAAGCAGTCCAACCGCACTCCAGCAATCTCCCGTGTCTTTGGCCACTCCAGCATGTGCAGCAACACCCCGCACAAGCTCTCCGCTATCCTCGGACTGTGACACTCCAGCACGTTCCGCGTTATCACGCTAACCCCTCCACAAACGATCAACAGCTTCGGGTTCAACACCCCAAACTCACAAAGCGTCGCCAGGCAAGCCCTCAACATCCGATCCTCTCGGTCCACCCGCACCGCACGGTCTTCCGCCCCGCTCTCACCCAACGACACCAGACACCTCACCATCACCGAGCTCACCAGCTCCGGCGCAATCACCAACTGCTTCCGGATCAACTTCAGCGCCTGAACCCGCTCCTCCTCATTCTTCAACAGCACGTCCAAACTCCTGCACACCAAGTGTCCCAACTGCAGCTCGTTGAACGCCCTCACATCTCCCGGGGCCATCAGCAGGTGTCGCACCGCCCTCAACGCCCCCGCCCGAATCTGCGTAAACTGGTGCACCAACGAGGCGCTCACGCAGAACAACCACTCCCCAATGCCATAACCCAGCCCAACCTCCCGCTGCTGCACCAACTTCCGCTGGGGACTTCCGACCAGCAACGCCCCACAACTTCCGACGGCATTCTCCCGCTTCCAGCGCTCGATCAGCTTGACCAGCCCGTTCAGCAGGCTGAGCCGTTTGTTTTCGTTTGTGGTGCGCAACGCGAGCGCCGTGAAGATGTCCTGGCCGTTCTCGCGCGTTGACTTCGACGGGTCCATCCGGTAGCAGTCCTCCGGTGGGGGGCGACCTGGTGGGAGGGAAGGGAAGTTGTAAGTAACGATGATCGGGTTGAGGTTTTTTGGCCACTAAGATGGAGAGGTAGAGACCCTAAATAGGGTCCCTATGGAGAGGGGCATCACGAGAGCTAGGAAGAAGTGGGGCAATACGAGCTAAGGAAGGTTTACAGGATTAGAGATCAATTTTCAAACTAGGAAAATATACCCATTTCCATCACTCTAAGCGGGGGTGTTTGAATGAAAAGTACCCAAACCAGTAGAGCAGCTTTTTGTGAACATTTCTGTTTAATTTGACTTTTACCAAAAGTTGTTCCTTTTTCTTTTACAAGCATTTTACAAACATATTTTCAACGTCTATTCTCATCTGACGAGAATGACCTGTTGCCCAAACCATTTCTATTGTCGGCATACATTGTATTTTTTTTCAGCGCACTTTTGTGCAGGATCAAACTAACAAAAAGGAGCATGGCCAGAGGAAATCTTCTGGCATCACTGGCTGAGTGAGCCAGTAGTTAGAAGTAATTTTATATCTTAAGCGCTGTGAAGAGTAATTGATAAGAAAATTCACTCAAAAGTTACAGCTGTTTGAATATTTACATACCATTTTTGTATGGACAGCAGCCAAAATTGTATGGAGACTTGTATGGGTGAACCAATGACGCAAAATAGCTTATTTGGTCATAGGGAAGGCCCCCACAAAGTTTAAGTCAAATAAAAAAATACAAAAAATAAAAATGGTCGAAATCGGCAGATTTCGTAGAGAGTTGCTCATATAAAAAAAATCGTCACTTTAAAAACTAAAAAAAAAGAAATTCAAGATTTTGAGAATTTAAGGGTCTGTTTATTTATAAATTGAGAATTTCGAATATCCGAATTTTAAAATTCAAAATTTTATAATTTTTTGATTGTCGGTTTTTTTATTTTTTTTTTTGTTATTTTGAAATTTTTAAATGCCTCATTTTTTTTATGTGTGTGTAGGAGCAGTGCGTGGCCGAATGGTTACGCTGTCCGTTTTGTAAGCGGATGATTCTGGGTTCGATTCCCATCTGCTCCAACCTTCCATCGGATGAGGAAGTAAAATGTCGGTCCCGGCCTTGGTTGTTGTTAGGTCGTTAAGTCATTCCAGGTGTAGGAGTCGTCTCCATGCCATAAGTACAAACAACACACCAAACCAAGCCTACTCCGGTGGAATCGCTGGCTGCGGTTGGATTCGCAATCCAAAGGTCGTCAGGGGTGGATGGTTCCTAGGAGTAGACAGAGGTTTGGGTGCTCTCCCCATTCAAGCCTTCGGACTCCTAGGTTCTAATCTAATCTAATCTAATCAGACCCTAGCGCAGCCAATCTTTCGAAGGGATCCTGGAGAGTGCCTTAGGTTAGATGACGCCTAGCACTCTTCTTGTCATTTATTAACATTTGTAGTGCGCCATTGCATCGGAATGCATTGAAACATCACAAGCGTTAAAGTGGCCAGGCCTACTGCGTAAAGCCGTATCGCAGAGATGATTCGTAATTGGGTTGAAGTTTGAGCACTGAGTGTTCGAACAACAACACAATTCTGAATCGACAGGGGAGGAAGAAGCGTGGGTACGCTCCGAGATTTGGTTGTATTCGTTGGGAGCACTATGCTAAGAAGGTTTGGTACTCCGGGACCCTCTGGGATGGGACATTGTATTTCCACGAATGCCCTGGACACTATTTGCCGTGGTTATAGCGCCACAACTCGCTCCAAGCCTTCGGACTCCTAGGTTCGAGCAGAAACTAGCAATAGAGACCACAAAAGACCCTGGGGTCGTTAATGTGGATGGTTTGTTTGTTTGTATTTTTTTTAAGTTTAGAGCGCAATCTCAAGCTCCGTTTAACGCGCTCAAACCGAACGGTTAACTTTTCTTGAACGCCATCCTTCCTATCTCCATAACGTCATGATTCGAAATCCGGACACTTAGTACCATATTATTTTTGACGTAGACTTACGTCTTTGTCGAAGGTACTGGGGTGTCATTCCAAAAAACCCGGGCCGAAGGCCCTGGAATATTGCGTCATCCGTCAATCGCTTATATCTTCCTTCCCTCAAATCGAATCGGCACGATTTTGGTTCCATTCGATTCGAAAATTATTCAGCAATTTGCTATAAAACTTTCATTGCTGGCAAAATAGTTTTACTATTGAAACAATTGAATGTTTTAAAATGTTTTCAAAAAGCAGAGATTTTGCAAGCAAAATGAGCGCTTCCCACTCACGGACGGGAATGTCAAGTACCTATTTTGAGGGGAAAATCATCCGAGCAACGCGACCGAGTGTCGGTCGCGAAAAAGGAGGGGAAGTAGCAGACCGGAATCATATATAAGAACCCGCGCTCAGCCCATTCTATCATTCACGTCTCAGACGTCGGACCGGCAGCAGCAGCAGGAAAGCTCAGCCCAGAGCAGCAGCAGCAGGAGAGAGACCAGAGCAGCAGCAGCAGGAGAGAGACCAGAGCAGCAGCAGCAGGAGAGAGACCAGAGCAGCAGCAGCAGGAGAGAGAGGGACCAGAACTGCAAAAGAAGTGCGCATCGCCTTCTCGTCGTCACCGTCAGCCAGTTGCCTCTCGATGGCCGGACCGTTTGGATCGTCCCACCCGGGACGAGGCAGCAACAAGATGGGGCGCGCGCTTGCTACTTCTCGTCGAAAAGTTGCCTCTCGTGGGTCAAGCCGTGGTTGTGAAACTTCCAAATTCTAGTTGTTAACCACTTTCCAACTCTTCGGAGTTCCCTCACTTCCCATCCCTCGTCCCACCCGGGGCGAGGCAGCGCAATGAATAATTACAGTTTAAATTTCAGGAACAAATTTTGGTTTTCGGGGGCGACGGTCTGCACAGCTTTCTGATGCTGCTCTCGCCCCCAACTTCTAAAAACCCGGGCCGAAGGCTCTGGAATACTGCGTCATCCGTCAAACGCTTATATCTTCCTTCCCTCTAATTGAATTGACACGATTTACTTCGGGGGTGACGGATTGCACAGCTTTCTGAGGCTGCCCTCCCCCTCATTCTGCTACCAAACATTCACTCGGTTCGCGAAAAAATCGTTTTTCGTTCTTCTCTTTCCTTCCTCCATTCGATGTTGTCTAGTCAAAGATTTATCAACACATTCAAAGTATGTTTACATGGTAGCTGCGGTTTTGTTCGCATTAGATTTGCCATCTCTTTCTAATAAAAGTCAATTCGAATCGTATATAAATTCTGTTTCAACTACCGGTACGTACACGGTGCGACTGAATTTACCGATCGCATTCACGATCTTATTCCGTTAATGTATTTCAAGTGTCTAGCTAATTCATCAAAATTAAGAAATGGTTCACATATCAAAACTTTACGTAGTCTACGCCATTCCGGTTATGTCTGTGACATAACTACTTTGACTTTTGTTATAGCTGGCAAAAAATCATGTAATAAGTTGGAAATGTAGAAATATCATCAGGATATAGTAGAAATAGTCAGTTTTAAGAGAATGCATGCAAAATATGTCTTTTCTAACAATTTTTCATCAGAATTTGAAAATTAAAATGACTTGTTGTGCTTCGAATCCCGGACACTGATAAGAGCTGATTCGAAATCCGGACACTTTTGCTTCGAATTCCGGACACTCGATTTTACTTATGAATAGCACAAATTTGGACTGAAATGTTAGTGAATGGCATTCTTTAGGTCTCAAACAAGCTGTTAACATCAAAACAATCGATAGTTTATATGAAAATTAGCTAGAATTTAAGGAAATCGAAACCATAAATTTCTGTTTGCCTTCCCGGTGCTTCAGACGCCAATGAAATATTTCCATTGAAATGTTTCGCATTTTTGGTAAACTTATACTTTTATTTTATTGTTTTGGCATTAACTACAGCGTTGAAACAAACTTTAAATTAAAGTTGATGTTAGAATTCATCAAATGACACAGTTTTGACATTCATAATGCGCACTTATATCCAAATAATTGATAAAGCAAGTTGAAGTGTCCGGGTTTCGAAGCGTCCGGGGATTCGAATCATGACGTTACTTAAACCATATAATATGGTTTGATTAAAATCATGTTAGAATTCTTCATGAAACTTGTCATTCGATAAGTTATTGAACAATCAATCTCTCCGATGAGTCATCAATTTTGAAGATCTGGTCATCTCTGTTTCATGTTATGGTCAATTAGTATATTTAATCCCTAATTCATTGAAAAGATTTACTAAACAAACATGTTCCCGAAAATGTCCTGACCCAAATAGAGGTCAATCACCTCTCCTCTCAAGTCAGCTGTTCCCAACCTTCTCACTGTAAACGCCAATTGAAATTAATTGAACAAATAAAACGAACACGCAAACCAACTTGATCCGCATCTCCCATAGCTGTGCCGCTGAACCCTTCACAGCACCGTTAAGGTCGCCACCCCAGCTGACAAAGCAATAATTTGTTTATAAAAAAGAACAACAACAATAAACACACTCAAAATCGCTTCGACGAAAAAATGCCGAGAATTTCAAGTCGAACAACAAAACGCGCGCGCTTTGTGTCCTGCCTATGATGATGTTCTGCAATCGTGGGCGGTGGAAGATTTTCGGGAAGCCACAACAAAAACCAATGTTTTTACTTTCGCGCGCTCTTTGTACAGATCGGGGTTTGGTTTGGGGTTCCCGAAATAGATGGTGCGGCGCGTCGCGCTTTCTTCGATGTGTATTTTCTTCTGTACTTTGTAGCAATTGAAGAATCTGAATCCACAGATTTTCTTCAGTTAACTATCTGGAGATGCTTCTGACATTCTTTTCAACGACCCCAGCCTCCGCTACCACAAGTCACACATCGTCACCGTAACGCCACATTTGACTGACATCGTCGCGCACTGATGTAGACTCGTCTGATGCAGCCAGCCATTTTCCGGGAAGGTTTCCTAGCTCGGGTGCGACACTGTCCAAAGCACGCGCGTGTCACGTGTGTGTGACGACGTCCGGCAGCTGTCCGATTTTCGAGGAACCTTTGTCGGCGCAGAGCAGCGAGCTAGCTCGCAAGCAAACAAACAAACAAACAAACAAGTGGTATTTGGGGCATTCAGCACTGTTTGTAGCGAGTTCACCAAATAGAAACTTCTAATTTCGTTTCTTCTGACAGGGTTATTTTTGGGCAAGACGGCACACGGCCAGAGCCATCTTCCAACGTTCAATCGGCTGATCGGCCCTTTTCTTTCGCTGCTCGCGCAACGGCTGTTTGTTTACATGTACGCTGTGTGCACAGACATTCGCAAACTCGGCGGTTGGATGATGATGAATGCACTTTGCGCATACTTTCTGCTTGCCGCCGAAGGCGTTCCACGAACCATTCCTCAATCATCGTACCGTCCTGTCGGGGGACGCTCACGTGCGTGATGGATAGTGCGCAACTACGTTATAGTACAACTCTACTACCACCACACTGCACGTCGTTACTACTATTAGGTCAACCAGCGCGATACTATAGAGAGACGATTCTCCATTCGTCGGCAGCCGGATTGCGCGCACATCCGTCATGCCCGTGCAGAAAAGATGAGTGAGAGAGCGCAGCACAACCTTTAATGTGCATATTTATGGTGCAGCTGGGGCCGGGTGTGAAAGGCTTTGGTATGCAGGTCGGCGGTGGCGACGAATTGCTGCTGCTGCGACAGAACTGTATATAGTCAGGGCAGGCTCGTGTCGTGGCAGTGCTGCGCGGTTGGCTGTGGGAAAGTTGCTCGGTGATTCATTTGTTTTTGCCGTGGTGACTTTATCGGGTTGAACGATCCGGAAATTCCTCGCGTTTCACTTGAAATTGCTCAATTTGAGCAAGGTTCTTCTAAAAACTGAATCTGCTGAATCGTTTTTATTATACTTTGGACCAAAAATATGCATGCTTTATGAAGAACTGTAACGTAGTATTGATCATCAAACGCGTCGCACATCCTTTGATCGTTATTCGCGAACCACTATGAATTTTCTTCCTGCAATATTGAGACCATTCATCATGTGATTATTTGCCCTGCTTTGCGGATCCGTCACAGGTTTGCGATTGAGAATAGGTTTGTGACTCTCCTCAGTACTGCAGTGCTACAACATCGAAGTAACGGGGTCTTCAGCAACATCCGTGTTGATTTGTACCGTTGTAAATTCATTGTTTCTACAATCAACTCCATCGTATCGTGATGAGGACCAGGCGTTGTGCCAATGATCAACAAAACAAACTTTTTGTATTTCATAGCGAGTCGGCAAATCTGGCAACCCTGGCGGCTTCTTTGCCAACAAGCGCTTCGCTCCGTCCTCCACCAACCCGCCCCGGTTCCACTCCTCCTCTGCCATCCTTCCGGATGTTTATTGGCAAAGCATGACCTAATAACACGAGCGACGACGACGACGGCCGCGGCCACGACGGAAAAGAAGCCCATGTTGGGGCCAAAAGGAAGAAGCACCAATTTCTTCTCCAAACCCGCAATGTCCTTCCTCAAACTCCCGAACAAAAAAGAAAAAACAAAATCTTCAAATCAATTACTCCTCTGCCGTTGGCTCCGGTGCCGGATCATCCAGCTGGACATGGCCATCGCAAGCGGATTCCTTTTCCTGCGAGGGGAAAGCGGGATGGTAGTGAGCGGTCCCTCCGCGACGGCGAGGGAACTAGAAACTTCCGGCTTTCCGGACACGAAACGAATTACACCGCGCGCGCGGACACTAACTTTCGCGAACTTCGAGCACTTTCTTTCTGCGTTTAGCACCGATTCCTTGCAACGAAATGGTCCATTTTTTCGTGCTGCGCCGTGAAATTTGCAGCGACTCCTCGCGAGCTTCACTTTTTTTTGGGTGAGATTTTTTGACTGACTGAAAAACTGACGGCGCTGACAGTTTCGTTTCGGGGCGTTCCTTATATAGCGTTTGACGCGGGGTGTGGGAACTTTATGACATAAAGTCGAAAGACATAAAACATGTAATGTTTTGATTTTGATTCAGAATCAGGATTTTTGTTCATTTATAGCCTTTTTCATAAAATTAAAAAAGCAAATTTAATGTTTTTTTTGAAAAGTTTTTTCAATCGCCTTGAAGCTTAGTACGGAGATCGGAAGGAACGCGATCGAGAAAAAAAAAAGATTAAAATATTCAAAAATCAAGTCAAAAATTAAAAATGCTAGAGAAAAAAACTCAAATTACACAAAATTTATTTCTGGGATTTTTTTTTTTTTTTTTTTTAAATGTCCAATAAACCAAATTTTCAGTTTTTACTTTTTGGGTGTTTTTAATACCCTTGCCTCAAGGCGGTTTCAAAAACACCCAAAAACCAAAAATTGGAAATTTGGTTTATTGGACCTTTTTTTTAAAAAAAAACTCCGGATTTTCACAGTTGAACGGACGGACACGGGGTTTCAAAAGGTGCAGCAGGTTTTCTTTTACTTCTTCTAGGCGAAAACCTGCGCAAGCGAGATCGCTTATGTCAAAATCTTCGCGCCACGTGGTTTAAAACGTAAACAAAGTCAGCTGATGATGAAAATTCATAGGCACTTTTTGCAATAAGGCTTTCTAGGCCCAGTGAAAAAAAATAGAATTTAACTCAAAAATGACGAACTCCTCGTCACAGTGTCCTGATGCAAACAATGATCGAGCTGTAGCTGTCACAGCCCTGCGAAGTATGTTGGCTGACATATCGGGCAGTCAGTTAAATAAACCAGCTAGAAGTCGCTTGACAAAAAAATGTTGCTAGAAAGAGATAGGAAACCTGATGCAAACAAACGTCCAGCTGTCATGTAAACATACTTTGAATGTGTTGGTAAATTTCTGACTAGAAAGCCTTATGGTGGTTTGAATTTATATTAAAAATACAATTTTTATCAATTTTTTTGGCAATGTTAGTATCCATGATAAATAACAAGGACAACTTAATGTCAAAATAACTGTTACTAGCACCATACCAATGCTAAATGTTTTAATGAAATATTGCATAAGACATTTTTAGAAATCATGCGTAATCGCGCGATGTAACTTCGACAACTTGAATGTAGATGGCGCAAGTGATATTGACAAAGAACTTTGTCCTAAGGTTTCTATACGTGGTGTCAATCCGAAATTTTCGCGAAGCGAAAACGTTACGTGACGAATTCCCCTCTCGGCAAATTTCCCCTCTTTTTGGTGCACGCTGGTTGGATGAACGAACGTTTCCCAATCAGTCAATCGAGAGACGTGAGATTGATGTATCTAAAATCTCCCCCACTCCACCTCATAATTTTCGGATCGTCGACGAGCCAACAAAACTCGGCTCGGTCGGTCCCGAAAATTCATTCTATTGCTGGACGTCAACGAGAACACATTAGAAGCAGATGGCCTGGTGGCCCGGTAGCAGACGGCCTGGAGTTCCGAGAGCAGATGGCTTGGAGGCAAGGACCAGCTAAGACATGGCAGTCGCGGGAGTCGATCATTGGAACTGGCCACCACTTGGACTGGAGTGGCCGGAGGCCCCAGGGATGTTCCGATGGGGGGACATTTGCCGGACCGTAAGAGTTGGGGCAATATTGGTATCAAACTTTATGGTTTTTGATACTGGACATGAAATTTGATATTTTGGCAGTAGTGGCCACAATCCGGAGTGGCCGGAGTCCCCGCGGATGTTCCGATGGGGGGAAATTTGCCGGACCGTAAGAGTTGGGGCAATATGGGTATCAAACTTTATGGTTTTTGATACTGGACATGAAATTTGATATTTTGGCAGTAGTGGCCACAATCCGGAGTGGCCGGAGGCCCCGCGGATGTTCCGATGGGGGGACATTTGCCGGACCGTAAGAGTTGGGGCAATATGGGCATCAAACTTTATGGTTTTTGATACTGGACATGAAATTTGATATTTCGGCAGTAGTGGCCACAATCCGGAGTGGCCGGAGTCTCCGCGGATGTTCCGATGGGGGGAAATTTGCCGGACCGTAAGAGTTGGGGCAATATGGGTATCAAACTTTATGGTTTTTGATACTGGACATGAAATTTGATATTTTGGCAGTAGTGGCCACAATCCGGAGTGGCCAGAGGCCCCGCGGATGTTCCGATGGGGGGACATTAGCCGGATCGTAAGAGTTGGGGCAATATGGGTATCAAACTTTATGGTTTTTCATACTGGACTTGAAATTTGACATTTCGGCAGTAGTGGCCACAATCCGGAGTGGCCGGAGCACTATGGGGTTTCAGGCGGCCATAAATCGAAAAACCGACATACTCTAATTATTTTTTTGGTATTTTTTTTTCGAAAATAAACATTCTAACTAAGAAAAATCCGGAGTTTGAAAGTTGTAGGTTCAAAATTCACTGAATTGCAGACCTTCAAAGGCGAAAATGGTAAGAAAAACATGTTTTTGACAAAAAAATGATTATTTTTCATAGTTGTACTGTGTAGCTGTTTATGTATTTTTTCCTGCATCATTATATATATTCAGAAAGGTAATTGATTCAACTTTTCAATAAAAATTTACAAAACACACTTTTACAGGCTAAAAAAATAATAAAAATCAAAAAAGATGGATTTTTATTCAAAATTTAGTTTTTTTCAACTTTGTTAATGGAGTACTTTTTTTGTGTGCGTTTGTGCGATCTGAAAATTTTGCAGCTTAAAATTTGAACCATGTCCTAACTTGTCTCCAAATTTCAAAGTGCACTTATGTGTACTTTTTGTGTTATGCCATTTTGAACATTTTGATTCATGCAAGAAAATTAATGATTTCGCGTATACGCTTGGTTAAAATCACATTATTTACCTGCGAAGGCAGAAATGACGTACCTGCTATGTATGTTTTGAAATTGATTTGATATTCATGACTTTGTTGGTAATTAGGTACGTTTAATAAAATTAGAAATTCCTATTCTAAGTATTTTACAGAAACGATTCGTCGAATATTCATATCAGTTCGTTGTTGTGTTCTTTTGAAAGTATGGATAATAATACCGTAGTGTCCCTGTACGATATAACGAAGCACTATTCTGAAAACGTGAGAACTGCTTTCGAGTATATTTGTAAGAATTATAGCATTGCAGAACCATCACATGATCAACTCAGGGAAAAACCACAGATGAAAAACTACGCATGTTGTTCTGTAGCTTCAAAACGAGGAATACAAAATCCCATAGAAGAAGTGCATATTTTAAGTAATCTAACGACAATCGGTTACATAGTGATTTTGATTTAGAAGAATTTATCGTGGAAAACGTGAATTTTGCAAGTGGATCAACAAAAAACGTGGACGAGAATCCATACAATGTTCCATAAAATAAACCGTCTAGAATTCTAAAACACCGCAAAAATCAAATTTTAATTGGAGGGGGAGGGGGGGGGGGGGAAGTCTTCAAAGAGAGGTGGATTTTAACTCAAGAAGAAGGGGAGGGAGATTGAACGGAAATCAGAAACTTTAACATAGCATAAACCGCCATTCCGGGCATCAAATAGACAGACCAAGAATATTAAAATTCACCACTTTAATGCATGTGGCCTCAAATATATGAAAAAATCGAAAATTAAACTTTTTTTTTGGAAAAATATCAAAATTCATTTGTTTTCATTATACTAAGTACAAACAACACAAAAAAGTCACAAAAAAAGCAAAAAAATATTTTTGGCCGCTCGCTTATATGGAAATACCCTATAGTGCGGAGGCCCCACGGATGTTCCGATGAGGGGACATTTGCCGGACCGTAAGAGTTTGGGCAATATGGGTATCAAACTTTATAGTTTTTGCTACTGGACATGAAATTTGACATTTTGGCAGTAGTGGCTACAAATCGGAGTGGCCGGAGGCCGCGCGGATGTTCCGATGGGGGGACATTTGCCGGACCGTAAGAGTTGGGGCAATATGGGTATCAAACTTTATGGTTTTTGATACTGGACATAAAAAGTTGCATTTGGCCATTATCTGAAACTAAGCAGTTAAAATATATTGCTTATTAGGCAGGAAGTAATAAATAGATTACTGCGATGCACATTGTTTTGTGCCACCGCGAAAATCTGTTTCTGGAAATTTAAAATAACTATCTCGTAATCATTAAGAGTCCTGTAAGGATAGTTTTTAATGTCTGCTGTTCAAATTTCCTTTACTGCCGCCGATTGCTTGCAACAGCCTTGCAAAAACATTCCCGCATCTTGGTAACTTTCGAGTGATGAAGGAAAGTTAATTGATTTCACTTCGATTTCTATTTCAGCTCCACTTGCAATTTCCGTCCGCTTAGTTCGATAGGACGGTTATTATAAGGGGGGAATTTGGACCGGACATTCTAATCGAAAATTTCAACAATCATCTTGCAAAGTTCTTTGTCATACTGGTCATGTGTAACATAACCACCTGCACCTTTTTTGCTTCAGAAATTTGAAGAAAATTTGTTCCTGGTGTCATGTCCGTTCGTCCGTGCTGTCAAGTAGGAGCTTTTCTGTCAAGAAGGACCGCGAGGTTAATTTTTCAAAATTATTTTAAAAATCCATTTTAAACTCTATGTGGTCGTACAAAGGTTCATAGTACTCAGAAAAATAAGCTTTATCGCTGAAAACAATAATATCAGCAATCTAAGCTCCATTTTAGGACCCAATTAGATGCTGTTCTCCTAGTTCGAGCTACACTGAAAGCCCGACCATGGTAATTTTAAGAACATTTGCTAAAAATGCTGCTTATTAAAATAACTGTGGCTTTTTGGTGAAAGTAAACGCAAAAATGGTAGAATGTATCATGCTCCCACAAAATTGCATGGTAGCAATTACGAATTCATTATCATTCTTTCCATATTGGAGGGTTGAAATTACCATACCGCTCTCGACATAGTAAAACTGACTGCGTTAATCAGTTGATTCAAGCACGGAATGTTTTTAGCAAAAATACGTCGGTGCGTGTTCTCAATTTAACCCTACAATATGGTAGCAACTACCATGGTTGGGTTTTCAGTGTATAGTTTTATGTTTTATTATGTTCGACCTGATTTTCAAGAAATCGCTCCCTCTCCTTTGTTCTGCTATTCGTAAAGCTGTTTCTTGACCCTTTTCCTTCCGATCTGCAGGCTAACCTTTAATTGGCATGGTGGAAGTTGCTATCAAATGTGTCTTTGATATTGTGTTATCAACAAACTTGCCAAACAATGTTGTAACATTGATTTTAAGCAATTAAATGAACGATCAAAACAAAGCCGATGATCAAAAACCATTTTAATGCAACACAATAAATTGACAAGACAACATTTTTTCGATGAATCAACTAAAGTCCCCTTGGAACGAGCTGTCAAGTAGGACCATTTACACGGTTACTGAAAATCGCACTTTTGGGAGTTCAGAAATCGCACTTTTGACAGTTCGCTTAAACGAACTCAAAAAAGTGTGATTTCGCGAACTCGAAAAATGGTAAAAATCGCCAAAAAACGAGTTCAGTTATGCAAACTCCCAAAAGTGCGATTTTGGACTTAGCGAAATTTTTGCAAACTTTTTGAAACCTTTCATCATTCCATTTTGACATTTCTGTTAAGTTTGCTGGTAGAGATAGATCGCGGAATGGAACAGGTAAGTGAATTCCGTTCGAAAGTGGATTATTTCGTCGGCAGAGGTGGCCAAGTTCAGTCGGTTCCCCGGATGACTGGTTTAGATTCCGGATTACAGATTTATTCAAAGAATCCATCCCCTGGAAGACGGATTTGTTGACAGTGTTTTGTAAGAGAAATCCGTCCACCGGTGGACGGAATTCCTGCCAAAGAAGGCAAGAGGAACTGGTCCACCGGTGGATGGATTTCTGGGCAATGTTTTGCAGGAGAAATCCGTCCACCGGAGGACGGAATTCCGGCCAAAGTTAGCAAGAGGAACTGGTCCACCGGTGAACGGATTTCTGGGCAATTTTTTGCAGGAGAAATTCGTCCACCGGTGGACGGAATTCCTGCCAAAGTTGGCAAGAGGAACTGGTCCACCGGTGGACGGATTTCTGGGCAATGTTTTGCAGGAGAAATTCGTCCACCGGTGGACGGAATTCCGGCCAAAGTTAGCAAGAGGAGCTGCAGATGTTAGGCGAAGAAGGACTTCCGGAATATGTGCTTACCCGGTCGACGAAGTACTGTCCAAGGCCAACAAGCTGTGCACGGGATTCGTCGGCAACGACTGCTCAGCGCCAAACAGGACAAAAATAAACACCGTAAGAAAACATCCACAAGCTCTTCGACACGGCGTCCTTTCGTATTATTTTTATCACCATTTGCGATGGATCCCTCGTTCCTACCAAGTACGCGTTCTGGACTCGACCACCCTCAAACTGGTAAAACTTATTCTTGATTAAGCTTATCTGTAATTAATCTTCGTTTTTTTAGGCCAACTCGGACATTCCCGGAATCCCGGAAAAAAACATCTGGACGCTATCGACTGACGGGAATCCTCGATCCGGATCATCTGCTAGACGCGATCACGGAAAAGACGGCCTCGACGCATTGTCTTACCGTGGAGCGCTGTGGCCAGAGGAGAACGTCGCGTGCAACAAGTTCAACTCGAAGATCATCCAGGGTGAGATCTGAAGCTGGTGGGAAGTCAGACGAGTGCGCACCGGTTCCACAAGGTCGTGTGGAGTCCGCTGGATTTTGGTACGGCCACGAACCCGAACGGGGTCATCGTCGGTGGTTGCGAAGCTGGCATCATCCAGGTTTACAGTGCTTTGAAGCTGTTGGCCGGGAGAACGCGCTGATGGCTCGGGAGCGTCGGAGTCGGAAATCTTCATCTGGGATCTGAACATCACGGCGGCGCCGATGAGCTTAGGAACGAAGGCGCAACCGTTTGAGGATGTTCAGGGTCTCACGTGGAACCGACGGGTCCAGCATATCCTGGCCTCCATCTCCAGCTCGTGTTGTGTCATCTCCGTTCAACTGTGGGATCTCCACTACGCGACTGCCCCCACCAAAACCTTCCACATCCACCAGCGGGGTGTCCTCGGTCTGACCTGGTGCCCGAAGGATTTCGAACTGGTCGCTTCCTGCGGCAAAGACAACAAAATCCACTGCTGGAACCAAAACTCCGAAGAGCAAAACGGGGAAATCCTCTCCGAGCTCGCGACCACCAACCAGTGGAACTTTGACGTGGCCTGGTGTCCGCGCAACCCGGCGCTCATCGCCGGTTCCAGCTTTGACGGCAACGTAACCGTTTATTCGATCAACGGGGAAGCGCACGCCTAGGTGCAGTCGGTGAACAAAATAGCCGATTCGTTCCCCGGAGTGGACAGCATCGAGCACAAGCCAGTTCACCCGTTCGAAGGACAGCCGCAGCTCACCTGCAACGATCTGAAGCGACCGGCGGGAGCGTGCTTTGGGGTGAGCCGCCATCATATACTTTTACAAAAAAAAACCTAAAATTTTCAACCCCTCACAGTTCGGCAGCAAGTTGGACACGTTCTACGGAACGAGCCGCACCGTCATCGTGAACCAGATCGTAACGGATCGCGAGCTGATCGAACGCTCGAACCATCTCGAGGAAGTACTGGCCGAGGGCACTCGCTCCGACGCCTGCGTGAGAAGGAACTTGAAGGATTGCTGGGAGACTTCTCGGCTTGACTGCACGATCTACTGCGATGCCGGGGACATTTGAAGCGACCTAAATTTTCTCGAAGCACCATTTAATGGAAAAAAGGTTATTGTTTTTATTGTTGTACTATTTTATACATTAATAAATAATTGTACCGTTTTGATTTCATTTTAGTTTATAATTAAAATTATTTCAATTCCAATCCTCAAGAAAACCAGAAAGCGCCCGAAAATAGGCAACATCCGTACAGATTTGATCCAGTGAAATATTTCCCCACGCTCGAACTCGGCAAATCATGAAAATCATGATTTTGCCAGTTCGACCCACTTTACCAAAAAAAGTGTTATTCGAGTTGAACTCGAAAAATCATGATAATTACCATTTTTTTGGTTTTATTTGGTAAGCGTGTATGTCAAGAAGGGCCGCGAAGATATTTTTTTAAAATTGATTAAATCCATTTTAAATCCTTAGCGGTTGTACAAAGGGTCATTGTACTCAGAAAAAATAAGCTTTATCATTGTTGACATTAATATCACAAATTTAAGTTTAATTTTAGGACCCCATTACGCATTTTTATGTCTTTTAATTCCAATGCCACCTCCATCAAAAAGTGACGTTCAACTCATCTAGACAAGTTTCGACTAGAGTTGTTTGTGTTGAAAAATTCTTTGTTGATAATCATTTTCCAAACACTTTTCCACATCCGATTGGGAACCTGTGCTCCTAGACTAAAAGGACCATGTCGGACGAGTACCAGCACGCGGCCCGCGGCAAGCTGAAGCTCAAGTGCGACTCCGAGATCAAGAAGAAGAAGAAGAAAAAGAGCAAGGATAAGGACAAGGAAAAGCTGCGGGAAAAGGTCGAGAAGAGCCTGGAACAGAGCGGGAGCGGAAGTGGCCAGCAGCAGCAGGTAAAGCCAACCGGGCGGGTTCTGACGAAGGCGGAGGAGTCGTTCAAAAAGATGCAGGAGAAAATGGTGGGTTGGCTTTGTGATTTGAGGAGGGAATTTTGTCAACTTTTTGGTTATTTTTATTTACAGCAAAAGAAACGCATCATGGAAAAGGCATCGATGACCCACAAGCAACGGGTGGAGCAGTTTAATCAGCATTTGGACGGCCTCACGGAACACTTTGATATTCCCAAGGTTTCGTGGACGAAATAAGCTGACGGGTGTAATTTATCTCTATTTTTAACCACTAATATATCATGAATATAAAAAATTTACGGAAATGAAACATTTTTTTTATCAAAGGAAAATTAAAGAGGCCAGCCCTAATGCGTTGTGTTTATCGCAGAGAAGACTCTGTGAACGGATCGCATTTCTCAGAATCAAAAGTGGACGATGGATGCGTGGACATACCGTACCAAACGCTCAAGTTTGAAGCTTCATAAATCATGAAAATTATACCAAAAGCCCCTTTTTCGAAGATTTGAAAAACTGTGATATTCTAAATAAAATTAACGCCGCAATTTTAGGTCACAAATTGTTCAAAACTCAAACATTTATTCCGGTGCTGCTTGCTGCACCGCTGGAAAATGCGGAATCATAAATACAATCGGTTCAGGGAGGAATCAACTGCAGGTTTAACTTTATAGACTTAACTCTTCGAAATACTTCCAATCAAAGCAGAAAAAAAGTACCTTTCTCTTACCGCCAATGCCGAGCGAGATAAATGCTCGTTTTTTGAGACAATTTTGTCGACTACTATTTTAGTTTGTTTCATCTTCTGCTGCTGCTGCTCGTAACTGTTTCAATACCCGCGATCCTTACTCGTCGTTCTTCTGGGGATAGCTGAGTTCGAACATCAGCTTGCCCATACCGGCGATTCCGACCACGCACAGGACGGCGGTCAGACCGAACAGAATGCTGTCGGAGGCGCCACCCTTCAGGAACACCGGCTTGCCGTCGGGTTTCTACGAAAAGAGACGATTTTAACATTTTTTGGCGATTTTGCTTCGCGGATCACGGCTCACCTGGAACTTGGCCTGGATGTGCTTGAGCTGCTTGTAGCCCTCGGCGACCTCGGCGGACGAAGCGGCCGACGTCCGGGAGAACTGGCGCGAGTTCTGCAGCATCAGGCGGGCGACGTTCTGCAAAGAATCAATCGATTGGAGCAATGAAAATTACGTAATTTAAGGTTAAGGGAGAGGCGAAAAGATTGCGTTTATTTTCGATCGCTTGTTTAATTTTAGACCATTTATTTTAAGCCACACCCAAAAACACTCACCCGGGCGGACATTTTGAAGCGGGTTTTCTCCTGGAGATCGGATCGAAAGTACGTCGGAAAAAGAGGATTCACTCCCGTTGAAAATATCACGAGCCTCTGAAAATGGAGAAGTGACACTTGCAGCAGTCCAAGAGCGCAAACTGTCAGGTCAAGCCGAGGGGTCACGCAATCGGCTGAGAAATGTCAACGCGATGATGGAAAATATGGAATTTAATAACTGCGGCACGCGCACAGGGTGACACACTCAGAAGAAGAAATACTTTATTCAGATTTCAGAATAAAAAATAAAACTTTTTAACAGAAAACTTCACCTTGACACCCTCGTCAAATCGTTCCCGCCCTGCCGTACCGCTCCTCTTCCGGCCGCCCATTGAACGCCAGCTCGTACAGCTGGCGCGCCATCTGGACAAACCGGTCGCGAACTTTCGCCCCTTCGGCGAACCGCGGCTCCAACAACCCCATCCAGGTGGGGAATCGCTCCATCAGTACGGCCAAATCGTCCCGGTCGCACTGCTTCAGCTCGCCCTCGGTAAGCTCGGCCAGTGCACGAGCGATGCCATCCTCCCACGCCTGCGTAAGCTCGTCCACGGGGCGGAAACTGCCCGGACATTGACAGTCAATTTGGTACGCCCAGCGGAGGTAGTGGTGCCGTTCCGACTGCGTGGCGGCGTCGGTGAGGTTGGTGCTGGTAGGAGTAAAATGTTAGCACTGTATAGACGTATCCACTTAGAAATGGCCGCTAGGTGGCCATAGTGTTAGAAATGACAGCTTCCGTGTATTTGAATATGGGAGCTCAGGAAAACTCAATCAACTCAATTATTAAGCAATAAAATGATTATTTATGACAAAAGTATTGATTGATTGGGTGTACAAAATGTGTCTAGAATGTTATTAAAAAAAACTGTTCAGAAAATTGCAATCGAGGTAAGTACACTTTTCGATTCAGCAAGAATTTTGTGCACTAAAAATATATAGGTTTCATATGTTAAGTATTTTATTTTAAAAGAAAATTAACAAAAAGTATGAAGATCGAGACATTTAGTATGGGAGCTGTCAAATCTCTCACCATCAAAAAGCAGCGTTGAGCTTTTGTTGGATTTGTAGACCCACTGAAAAAAGAATGTGGAAAAACATTTTTTACACTTTGATGAGATTCTACTCACTTTAGAGTGAAACATCTTTTGACATACTTTTTTCAGTGGGCTACAAGACTCTTTCTCGAAATTCTTACGTGTAATCCTCGAAAATCTGCTCGCCGGGCGCAATCTGCCGCGTCGCTACGATGGCAACTCTGCCCCCGGGCAGTCCCACCCGCATCACATTGGCGCAGCAGCCATGGTTGATCATACCGGCCAGCGGGTACGCCCCGAGACTGCGGTCCCGGTTCGAGATCCGCATGCTAGTTCCAACTGTGAGCGCATGGTGGTATACCAGCTCCCGGATCAGGTCCTGCCTGGGCCGGTTGTTGGCAAGGGACGCCATGGCGGGTGATTTGAACAGCATGAATTCGGACGCGAAAATGGCCACGATCGCGAAGCTGTTGTTGGTTTCCGAGTCTCGAATTCCTTTGTTCGAGGCCAGTCCGTAGACCGCGGCGTAACGTTGCGCAGGGGTGATTGTTGTCCAGTTGAGCATGAACGGATGAACACCTTTGTCGATGCGGTTGATGTGTTCGCGAAGGGCGTCCAGGTCGTCGTTGAACCCAGTGACTGCGGTGAAAACGATTCTCGCCACGAGGATGGCCATGCGGCCAATCTTATCCAGGGTGTAGAGGCCTCGCAGGATGGGACACTCGAAGCGATGGTATCTCTGTTGGGCGAGTTTGGCACATTCCGGCGAACAGAACATGACTTCAACACAGTCAGGACACGGAACTAGTTTCAGCGTACAAAATTTGAGACAGTGGTGGCATTGGCGGTACTGTTGGCCAAGATCGGCCACCACAACGTACGGATCGTCGATCAGTAAAGTGTCCCCAAAGTCAAAGTACTGCCTAGCCACGAGGTGCCTTCCGTAGACATCGCTAACCTCAAGTTCAATCCCCGCTACAACGTTCGGAATGATCGGGTTCGCCGCATGACTCAGCGTGGCCTCAACCTCTCTTCCCCCATCAGCTTGCTGCTGTCCCTCGCCGTGCCCCAGACAAAAGTTCTTCAACATCAAAATCTTGTTCAAGTTCCCGCCCTCACCGTCCTGCAAGGCGTTCTCAATGTTTCTCAGACACAATCCGAACTGCTCCAAGTTGTAGCAGAGCACCGAGCGCAGCTCGTACCCCCTGAACATGGCCCTACCGCCGATCTCGGCGTACGCCAGCGACCGGTTGAAAACTTCCGCCACGTTCACCAGCTCTGACCCCCCGCTGGCCTCGTCCAACATGCGGCTGCCCTGCTCGCAGATGTGGTCCGCCCGTGAGCTGTCCTTGGCGCCGCTTCCACCCGAGCGGCAAAAGTGCTCCACCATGGCGGCGTACATCTGCAGGATCACCACGCTGAGGTCGGCGGCCGTTGCCGGCGTCGGCTCCAGCTGGACGTGGGCGGCCACGTGGTGCGCCGTAAACTCCGGGTAGATTTTGTGCAGCACGGAGGCCCACTTTTTGTTGAAGGATTGCAGGTGGTCCGGCGGCGGCGAGGACTGCATTTTCGGCTGATGGCGGTTCAAAATTTGTTGATTTAAAAACATGTTATTGTTTTTTAAAATACCTACTTACAAATATTTATTATTTTCTAACTATTCAAAAAGGCGCGAGAACACGTCTGACGAATGGTACCGCTGTGAACAAATCGTTGACTGACGATGTACGAATTCAAGTATAACAATGTAAATGACCCAGTAAGGATTTGCTCATCAAAAGAAAAGGAGTCAAGAAACAGCTGGGAAAAGGGGGTTTAATTTAAATCATGACTGGACCCGCATAATCAAAAACCATCGGGGGAATAGTCCAAACTATATTACTACTAAAAGAGATGTAGTTACCACATACTTAACCATTATCATATAGTTACGGCACTATACAAAACCATAACGAAACTGATCGTCAAATGATGACGTTTTTATTGAAGTAAATCTAATGATTCTAACTATTTTTGAACTATTTGGGGTACAATAACCTTACACTAAACAGTTCAGATTGTTTAGACAACGTGACTCAACGAAAAAATGTACAAGTCCAAATAGTTCAAACAATTTATCAACTTTATTGAGAACAATATAGCAAAATTCCACAGATTTTAGATTTTTATAGTCAGAACCTGTAAGAACTAAAAACCTACTATAAATGCTATAGTGGAACACAATTGATGGCGGCCACATTTTTTTCGATAAGTTTGTATAATCCAAATAATTTGTCAACTTACATGAAGTAAAATTACTATACACCATACTATTTTGAATTAAAAATTTCTATAAGTCCAAATAGTTCAAACAATATTTCAACAGTATGGAGTACAATTACAGTTTGTTATATAATCCAACTATATGTTAAACGATTGGTACAAAATTTCAACTTTTATCAAGTAAATTAATCACAGTCGATTCCTCTGGATGATAGAGAACCTTCAACACCCCACTTCTCCTCAGATTATCAGAAAACTCCCCAAAAGAAGAAAAATGTTACGAGGGCTCATGAAATTGACTTTCACTATTCCAGAAAAAGTAGGCATGCTGTTCTTACCATACACCAAAAATATGTGTACTACATGGTGGACTATTACTGTTCACTATAAAATGAGTCAATTGTTTGGACTACTTGGACTTATCGAAAATACTTGCCCCGAGCTTGCTCCTTCTAACACAACATGTCACCAAAACCACTGAAAAACCATCAACAGATATAGATCAATCGGATAAGGCGGCAGCAGTTCGGCAGCAACGTAAATAACATCACATATAATGGCGGTAAACATTCACCAACTATCGATAGAACTTAAAAATCAAATTTGATTATATCCGAAGTAGTTATCACAACAATTGTAGGGTTCATTTTTGCGGTCTTTTTCAAAGTGTCGGCAAAGTAGTGTCGGTTAAGTAGTTTTTCAGAAACTATATAGGGAATAGTCAATTTTTTGGGCAATGACTATTTGACGTAAAATCCAAGTTTATAAAAATATTTACATATGTATGAAAACCTCATATAGTTTTCTGCCTAACAACTAATTTCTCATATAGTAAAATCGACCAAAACTATTTTGGGAATGGAATTAATGGTTTGATATATCGTACATATATAGTTGGGTTACAATTTAATGAATAGTAGAGACCATTTGATAAATAGTTGAGTAACTATTTGTCATAAAGTAGTTATATAGTTCATGACTATGCGGGGAGTCAGTAAATGTATAAAAAAAAACCAAAATGGTTCAATTCAAATTTCAATCTTAGTTTATTGCGTGTTACATTTTTGCGAATAAATGAGCCACTTTTCCTGTGCCATGTTTTGATAATGGGAATGGGCAAAACTTTGCATTAAACGATGCAAATGAAATGTGGGTTTAAAAGACGCACACCAACATGAGAAATACGGGATAAGAAATATTGCGTTGTCAGTTAAACGGTTAAAAATATCATAAGAAACTGTTTTCACGAATTCAAGAAAAAGAAAAGGTCAAAAAGGTAAGATTAAAATGTGACTTCAAATAGTTAGCATCGGGTCGCCTTCGTCGTAGACTGGCGCCTTCGGGACCGAAAACCAAACCCGCAAGTTGCGCGTCTCCTGCAAGATCCCAAGCACGTGCAGCGAGCACGTTGTCTCGAGCAGCCGCAGCTCCTCGAGGGAAGTTGCGTACCGGATGATGTACATGCAGCCGTTGTCCGTCACTCCAACCTTTTTCAGCTCCAGCTTGCGGAGCTCGGTGGCCCGTCGGCAGAGCACATGTACAACCTGGTTGTCGACGTGGGCCATGCGGGACAGGCGCACCTGCTCAAGCCGTGGGCAGCCGTTGAAGAGGAACAGCAGGACCTGTTGATCGACGTTGCAATTGTTCAGGGCGAGTGTTCGCAGGTTGGGGAACGTCGTTGAGGCGATGACCCGATTCCCAAAGCGACAGTCTTCGAGCTGGATGTGCTCGAGGAGCGTACATTGCTGCAGATACTGATGAAGCGTTCGAGATGAACGGACCGCAAGTGCAGCTTCTTGAGCCGCGGGTGAAACAAACCATCGCGGATCGGACTGCTGCCCAAGTTGTACCCGTGTACCTCCAGAAACTCGAGCTGCTGGAAACAGTTGAGACAGTGCAAGTTCATAATACACGTTGGATGGAGCACCAACACTCGGAGCTTTGGCGCGAGCTCGGCAATCCGTCCCAAAACCTGTAAAAAGGAAATTGTCATCCAGTTTCTCTTTCATCGCTAATTCCTTCAACCAACCCACGAAAGATCCACGAACAATACCAACTCCTCGATACCGGGCTGAGCCTGGATCAGCCGCGTCCAGTCCTCTTCGTCGAACGGCTCGGACGCGTCCAACGAGACCCGCTTCAAGTGCAGTCCCTTAAGCTCGCACATGTCCGCCACCAAATTCTCCGCAGGGCGTTCCGCAACGAGGTAGCCCATTGGATCGTCCTCGTCCCGCTTCACCTTCACCTGAAACTTTTCCAGCGTAGTTTCAAATCGTCGCATAACTTTTTGAAGAACCTCTAACCCGGCCGGCACCCGCATCGCAAAGTCCTTCACCCGAGGGCACATCACCGTCAGCACCTCGACAACGTCGTCAACGTTAAACACTTCACAGTACACTCGTTTTAACCAAAGCTGCTCCATGTGCTCCAGCCGGAAGTCCTGCGCCACGGGCCAGCTCCCCTCGAACAACACAACGTCCAGTTCCAAACACTTCAAATTCGGCGTCGCCCGCAGCATCGCCACGAACACCTCGAACCGAACGGTGCACCACGCCATCGAAAGCACCGTCAACTTCCGGCCGAAATCCGGCCACCACCAGTCGACGCCCTCGATGCCCCAGTTGACGAACGCAAACGACGAAACAGGAACCAGCGGTGGGGGCTGGAAGTTCTGGCCCATCCAGTGGCTGTCCTTGGCATCGTCTCGTATCAGCCGGAGCGCGAGTCGGTCCGCCAAGGCCCGGTAGGCGCTCACGACAAACCGCCAGTGCAGACAAACGAGCCGCACTTGGCACAGCGCGTTCCCGGACAGGTAACGAAAAATGTGCGCCAGCAGTTCCGACGGAAGGTCCGGCTGGCAGAAATTGGCACGAATCTGCGGGTAAGCGAAGCGTTCCATGGTTCGGCAGAGATTTCGACGGGGTTTTTTTTTTCGCGGAACACGCGTGTGAAGGAAAAAAACGGTCCGATTCGCGTCGACTTGCGAGTGATTTTGGCGATTTTGCGCGGGCTTTTCTGAAGTTTGAAACGTACACTCAGCGAAAAAACTGAACTGATTTCATGAGTGCAACTTTTTGCACGCTGAAGACAACTTAAACAATTTTAATGTACATATTACGCAAACAAAAGGTCTATTCCCATACTGCAGAATTCTGCAACACGAAATCGGCAACAGAGCGTTTCCGTACTTTTCTGCAATAAAAGTTACTTTTTGCAATTCCGTCGTGAAACAACTTACTTTTCCTGTCATTCTTGAACGATGAAATAGCCTACTTTTCTGTACCAAAAATAACAGAATCGAATAGCAACACTTTTCAAAATAAATGCTGAAAAGTTCTACTTTTAAGTACTCAAATGGGTGCTGAAAAGTTGAACTTTTCAACACTTGTTTCGAAAAGTAACACTTTTCAACATTTTTTTTGACTTAAACGATTTATTCACAAAATACATGAAAATTTTACATAAAATTTCACTCAGTGTATGTTTTGGAATTGCAAAAAAAATTGTATGGAACTCGTTGCAAAACTTGATTTTTTCAGCACTCTTCGTATTTATCCAACTCGGTGAATCTCGTTGGATAAATGTACGACTCGTGCTGAAAAAATCCTCTTTTTGCAACTTGTTGCATAAACTACTATTTCTCACTTCTCTTTCGTGTTGAAAAGTAACTGCAAGTTTCTGTGATGGATGTTGAGTACACGATTAGGTACATTAAATTTGCAAGTTGGGTGAAAGCAAGCATTTAATTATTATAGTTGTAAAAAAATTGATGTTTTATTATTACTAAATAGAAGTAGTCTTTTTGAAGGGACGTTTGTATATTTTGAATTGATGGATTTAGAGGCAGTTTTTTTTAATTTCTGGTTTTTGCGAAAGATTTTTGTATGTTAATGATTTCAGTCTTAGGGCCGGATATGCTCTTCAAAAGAAAGGAGGTCAAGAAACAGCTTTACGAACGGCAGAACAAAAGAGAGGGAACGTTTTCTTGGGACTTTTCTTCACCCTCTCTGGTTTGCTTTCGCTACCGCTGCTGCCCATTTGAAATTTTTCTTGATCGGTTAGTGTGTTAATGTTAAGATATAGCGAACCTAGTAGCGAACTTATTATTTTTTTAAGTGTTAATATTGTACACTCAAAATCAGAATAACCCTTAAAAGGGTACTTTCTATCCTTTTTTCAAGTTTACCCGTCGTCACCCTTTTGAAAGGGTACGAGGGCGAAACCCTTCAAAAGGGTACTGGCCCAGTACCCTTTAAAAGGATACTGGTCATGGAGCGGCGCGCTCACTAGCGACATCTATGAGTCAATTTTGTTTTGTTGAAACAGTGCTGCCATCTATTTTAATTTTTCATAATTTCTTTAAACATTAGAATTTATCAGGAAAAAGTTTTTTTATTGTTTTAAATTAATATTTACAGTTCAAAATAAAAAGTAATACTTAGTAAATCACATGCTTTGAGTATTGCGCTGTTCACTCGTGCACTCGCGATCACGACGTAATCGGCTCGCCGCGGGATGAACGTCGACTAGGACTTCATCCAATTCGAAGAGAATTTCGAACAGGTCCGTCCAACCGGCGCACCTTCGCGCTGACATTTTCCGCCGGCTGGGACATGTGGTCAATCATAATGGTTAGATGACGCACCTTGTGTGCTATCCGGCCGGATGTTGCACATTCAGCCATCCGGGAAACCGGCATATTTCTGCAATAAGAACGCCTGTAACCAAAATGACAAAAACAAAACCGACCAAAACAAACTTGATTGCAAGCGATTTTCGATACCCCCTGTGTGCGGATGTCACAGTCTTCTACGACGGAATGGTGGTAGATGGACAAAATTGGCCAAAATCTGGAACAACACCGGTAAACTAAAAAAAAACTTTAAAAAACACGCACCACGCACGAGCACGATCCAAAACGTCAAACAGATTTAAGTACCGAATTTAGAAACTAGGGCGGCGCTAGTGGTACCTGTTGTAAAGAAAGTTACCCTTTTGAAAGGGTAACGCCAATGAGGTGAATCAAACGGATAGTTTTAACCCTTTTAAAAGGATAAAATGTACCCTTTTGCAAAGGGTAAACCTCGACTACCGTTTAAAAGGATACTTTTAACCCTTTCAACCGGTAACTTTATTTTTGAGTGTACGATCAGTTCCTAGCTGGACTCGGTCGTTGGAAACGACCGTCGGCTCAACGACCGACGAAAGAGGCGGCGGGCCAGATGCGGGCATAAAAATGTCAAAATATTTCCTCCCCTCACTTCGTCTCACCCTCCATCTGCAGCTTTGTTGACAAACAAACGGAGCACGCGGTCGCATGATGGCGGCATCGAGCAAGAATCATGTGATTAAAAATGAAAGTTTTTTCAAGAAAAATTATATTTTCCCAATCGAATAAAAAAATTGCGAGCATGTTCAAACAGTTATTCCTGATGGCGGAGAAGTGATAAAAAGACCTCGAAAAATGGAGTGATTTCCACTTTCGCCGCACTGTTCCTCTCCGCCTTTTTTAGTCAAACTAGATTTTGGTAATAAGGCTTTCTAGGCCTAGTGAAAAAAAAAATAATTTAACTCAAAAATGACGAACTCCTCGTCACAGTGTCCTGATGCAAACAATGATCGAGCTGTAGCTGTCACAGCCCTGCGAAGTATGTTGTCTGACGTATCGGGCAGCCAGTAAAAAAAAAACAGCTAGAAGTTGCCTGACAAAAAACTTTTGCTAGAAAGAGATAGGAAACCTGATGCAAACAAACGTCCAGCTGTCATGTAAACATACTTTGAATGTGTTGGTAAATTTGTGACTAGAAAGCCTTATACTCGATCAGTGTGTAAGCCAAGTCTGAATTGATTCCTTCTTTTGTTTGTCTGATGAAAATATTTGTCGCTGGTTGAACACATATTTTTTGTTTATTTAATGATTTAATTTGACACCAACTATTGCCAAACGAGCGGGGTCACTTTTTGTTTTACGCCCTCTCAACACAGAGCTTACACTTACTACCAAACGTTTTGTTTGATAGTATGTGTGAGTCCCGTGTAAAAAGTGACAGTTCGTCACTTTTTAGTTTGACTTTGTCAAACCAACGAGGTACAAAGGGAGTGTTCTTTTATTACGTAATGCAAAAACATCGGACTTTTAGACCCCCTCCCCCCTCGTAACAAAATTTCCATACAAATTTTAAAACACATATTTTTTTTTGTATGGATGGCTAGTACCACATTGAGTGCCGCACTCAGAGCTGTCAAAGTGTTTCTTTGAAGTAACTCGCGCTAGTTCCGCACGAGTTTCGCCGCCATCTTGGAACTGAAACTCTTGTGCCGCACTCGATATTTTTTCAGTTTCATGCGAGTTCCACGCGCACTGACAAATGAAGTTCGATTGAACCAAAACTGGCACCTACGAGTGCGGCACTCAGTGCCGCACCGGCTCTTCAAACGAACGTACCATAAAAAAGTGACCAACCAACGGGGATTGAGTGTACAAAATCAGTGTAAGTTTTTTTACACAGATTTGTGTAAAACAGCATTTTGCGTGTATTCAGTGTTTCTTCAAGAGTTGAATTTTATTTTCGTATTTCTTCCAAGCGTGTACTCAATTTCAACACTGAAACCTTTTTTAGTGTGCGTCAATTTTTCGAAAATCAAAACAAAACTGCAAATTGGCGCAATCTGCGAGGCGTACGCGATTGGTTTCGTCGGAAGTGCAAACACAAAATCACGTTCCTGACGGTATGGATCTTCGTTCCGGCCGCTACACCGGTCATTGGATGACCAACCTCGGCGAGCCGGCCTTCCCGACGGAGCTGTGGGAGCTCATCTTCGGCTTTCTGCCGGGGAATGCAATCTGCCGGCTTCGGCTGGTGTGCCGGCGCTGGCGGGACATTGTCGGATCCTGTCCGGCGCTGCTGAACCGGCTGCGGATGACGCTGGAGCGAATCGAGGAGTCGGAGAGCTTTCTGATGGATGAGAACTTTGTGGTGCCGCCGCTGCCTCCGGTATCGCAAGTTCTGCTGGACAACTGGGACATTTTGTCCGTTGATTGGTGGGTGGAGCTGGGTTTGAAGCTGCGGGAGATTACGCTGTTTCGATGCACGGTGTTCATGGAGACCTTGCTGGAAATGGTGCAACGATCGCCAAACTTGAAAAGTTTGCGGCTGAGGACGGTGTGGCTCAAGGCAAACGGTCCGTTTGCGGCCAGCTTCCGGCAGGAAGGGATGCGCCAGCTTACCATGGACAGCATCCATTATGATGGCTTAACGGATTTGACCGCGATTCACACGTTTGTCACGATCTTTCCCCGGTTGTGTGACTTCCGGCTGCGCGTTCCGACGTGCTTGATGGCGCTGGTTTGGCTGATCCGTCGCCTTCAGGACACGTTGGAGAGTCTTGAGGCGATTCCGGAACGTGTCGAGGACAGTCTGTTGCCCGAAGTCGGTAGATTGCAAGATGTGCTTCGGCTGAAGCGATTGTCGTTTGATGCTCGGGACCCGTTTGGCAAGGAAGATTGGGAAGGGTTATACCGTGCGCAGCCACTGCTCGAAGAACTGGTCATCGATGTGGACAGGAGTTCGGTAAGATTGTATTCTGGTAAATGCATGTTGGGCTTTCTCTCAATTTCATTTTGAAAATTCCAGATTATGTCCGATATTGCAAGAACTACGCCAACGATCAAAGCCCTTTCACTCTACCTGGTCGGGTCGATCTCGATGAGCTTTCTGAGCGAATTTCCGAAGTTGCGGTATCTCGAAATCAACGGATACACCTCCGACCGGTACGATCCACTCCCGCTAGGAGAACAGCAGACTGAACCGATTCGCTGTCCCGCTCTTCGCACGTTCCGCCTATTCCAGATGACCTTGGTGGGCTTTTTCAACTTCTTTGCCCTCTGTCCCCAAGTCGAGTCCATCTTGCTCGACGACGTTAAGCTGGTACACGCACCTTCCACGATGACCTTCGCCAACCTGCGTCACCTGGACGTTTCCGCGTGCTTCTCGGTGAAGCCGACTCTGCTGCACATCTTCGCGCACAGTCCACTGCTGGAGCACGTGCGCCTAACCCACATGGCGGATATCGACGACGAGGTCATGCGGGTGCTCTGCCAACGGGCAACCCGACTCCGCAAGCTAGAGCTTGACCAGTGTGTCGCGCTTTCCGACATTTCCGGTGAGTACATCATTGAACACTGTGCCGCAATGGAGGAACTGCGCCTCTACCTGAACCGTTTGTCGCCGGCGATGATGCAGCGGCTGCAGCGAACCCGGAACATCCGGGTATGGTTCAGTTATAACGTACCTCCGCTTGAAATCATGGAATTTTGATTCGTTTTTTGTCGTTTAATGATTTTAATAATTTGTTAACCGTTTTTTACCGATCTGTGCAGTTATCACATTTGTAAGTTGAATTTCATCTTCAGGTTTCCGGAATAAAGTAAGTTCCACATTTGTTTTCATAAATTGGTTGCCTGTTTGTCTGTGCATTTTAAGGCCTCTTCCTCACAAAGCACTCTCCGACAGGGTCTTTTCAAATCCAACCGCTGCAAACACTCTCTTTGCAGCGGCCTCCCCCTCAACTCCAGCGGGTTCAATGTTGCCAGTTTTGGCCAATTTCCAGTCAGTCTTTGCCCAACTGTCGTCGTGTTTGGTTGTGTTTTATTTCGCGATTCTCGTCCACCCGCATCGACGTTCGCGTTCCGAAGCCGCCCTTCAAGTAAGAAGAAGAAGACGGTTGCGATTTTTTTGCTGTTTTTTTTCTTCGATGGTCTTTCCCTAAAATTTTCCGGTGAATTTCGGTGTGAGCCTGTGCAGTGTGATTTGTGGAAAGTGTGTTTATTTTCCAGTGTGAAGCAACAAATTTGCAAGTGCACTGACGGAGTACTGGAAAGAAAAAGAGTGCAATAAAAAAAGCAGCAAAAAGAAGATTGTGTAAATCGCGAGAAGAAACTTCGCGATTGAATAAAAAGAAGAAATTATTAAGAGTGATTATTTTTTTCATAATTTTTTAGTTGATTGTTGGCAGAAATCAGTTTCTTACAAGAAACTTGGGCTTAAATTTTCCAACAAGAGGAAAAACACGAGCAACACCCTTCCGTTGTGTGATTCAGCCCGCAAGGAAAAGTGCCGCAAAACAAAGCCGGAACCATGTCGGACGAGAACCAGGAAAATGGAACCCGCAACGGCCAGGAGGTGCCAGAAATTGAATTAATCATCAAGGTAAGTGCGCGGTGTGTAGTCCAGACTTGGGAAGGAGTAGAAGTGAAATTTTGCAAATTGTTGAATGTTATGAACTGAAACTTTATTTTTTATTTGGTTTAGGCCGTTCCAAATATTTTTTTGAAGTGTATGTCCCTCGACTCTGACCAAACCATTTTGTGGTACTGAAGGGGAACAGCATCTAATTCCAGCGTGCCTCTAATGTTGGCAGGTCAGAACTTTGACATTAAAAGCGTTTTCAACTGAAATCGAGTGATAAATAGCTCAATAAGAAGTGAGCAAGCAAGTTTCTATCAAAAGTTTTGCAAAATTAGTTGTTAAAATAGTGAAAATCAGCAAATTGGATGGAGTTAGGAGCAACCTGCCGAACATACGAGAATTTCCCCTACTTCGGAATTTTACAAGCCCAAACATGCTAAACATGATTATATATAAATGCATTTTTAAAAAGGGTTTACAAAAAAATTAAACAATTCTAATTTGATTTTCCTAGATATTTTAGGCCGATTTTGAAAGGAGGGGAAGGGGGTTATGATAGAGATCCTAAATAGGGAGACTGGTCGAAGTGAATTTGACGTACCCAAACAGGCACGAGTTTGACGTATCCAAACGAGCATTTGCCTTTACGCCCAGCAAAACTTATCATTGCTGCCAAGCTCCAAACATATGTTGCCTAGGGCGCCCAGAATATGGGACTTTTTCTCAAAACCTCACTCCACAAGCTGAATATTGTTCCTTGACCTATTTTAGAACTCTGGGCCAAATATGAGCAAAATCGGTCATCATTTACCCATTGATACTCGGAGGTGATGTTTGTATGGGAAAAATCGAAAAAATGTATGGAAAACCCAAGTTTCTTACGGTTTGGTCTGCATGGTGCGCTACTTCCATCCAAATATTCTCAAAATTGAGATTCATATTGAAAATTTAATGCTCTACAACTTTGTAGAACATACCAAAGCTGTAAAACTCGATCCTGAAAAGTTATTAGCGATTTAAAAAAGTCATTTTTGTATGAAGAACATTTTTTTCGCCAACTACGGGCTCGGGTATCAATGGGTTAATCTCAACCAATTTCACTCAAAATTTACACAGATGCTTAAAATAACCCGATAAACCGTTTTCCGCTTGTGGACCATGGGGTCATTTTTTCTGGGCACCCTAATGTTGCCAGATCGATTTAGCAAGCTTAGACCAGTCTCCCTATTTAGGGTCTCTAGGGTATGCGACATTACCCTTGGAAAAAAATGTAGAGGGCATTTTGGTTTTTCGACATAAAATACCTATTGAATTTGAATTTTTTGAACTGTTTTATTTTTGTTCACATTTAACAACAATTGTAAAGAAAATTTAGTTCAAAAATGTGAAGTCACGTTTTTTCATTCCAAAAGAAAAATGTCAGGAACATCGGACGGACTGTATTTTAAAATATGAACTTTTTTAAAATTTAGAGTTTTGGGTCTTCAAATTTTATAGTTTTCCTTGTTGTTTTAGAACCTTTATTTTTTAAGCTTCTCAATTTTTGAAATTTTAATTTTTTATTCTGAGATTTCGAAAAAAGTGTCCACGTGGTTTATGGATGGTCCCATAAGGGCAGGGTGACCACTCAAATCCGAATCTATGACATTTCCCCGAATCCCACATTCCCGAAGAGACATTTCCCCGAATGCCACATCTCCGAAAAGACACTTTCCCGAAATCTCATTTACCCGCCAAATCCCCGAATCATTTAAAACCATTTTCCCGAATGACCACTTCCCTAATTTTCCACATCCCTGAAAATCATTTTCCCGAATGACCATATCCCCGAACGGCCATTTCCCCGAACGCCACGTCCCCGAACCTGGTCAGGCGGGTATGGCCGTTGCCCTGAACCGCGCGCGCGGTTCTGGGCAACGGCCATACCCGCCTGACCAGGTTCGAAGTAGCGATCAATAAAGTATCATGTCCACAATGGAACGTTCAAAAAATTCCGAGCTTCACTTGAATTTTGAATATTCGAATAGATGTAAGTGCGACAACTGGCCAAAGGGATTTAACGTCAGAACGTGTTTGACACACGTTCAGGCCCGACTACCGCAAAAATTTGTAATTGTTACTCGGGACCTTGGCAACTAAAATCAACCAAACTTCGGGACAATGCACAGAATGGTCAACCAAACAAAACGTGTTTGGCTCTATTTTCGTTTATTCAAGGCCAAACATTAAAACGCGTTTTTCTCGGAACGTCAAAAAGCGACAAACGACAAGACAACACAACAACGTCGATTTGATACATTGATCATTTCGCAAAAATGCTTTTAGTTGAAAATCAAAATACAGTCAGACTCGATTATCCGAAGGCCTTGTCAAAAGTTCACTTCGGATAATCAAATAATACAAAAAAATAAGTCGTCTTTTTTTTGGCTGTCGAGCTTAAGTATAGCCCCTAAACTACTTTAAAGTGATCAAGTAATTTTAAATCTAAAATGGCGGTGATGAAATATTAAAAAAATGCATTTTGTAATTCAATAATCAACTATTTAGATTTGATTGAAAGGGTTGGTCGCGGAACTCGAATTGACGTAAAAAAATAAAAAAATGTTCATAGCCATATGCCAAAATTGATTAAGACAAATCAGTTCAGTTAAACAAAATCTAGAACAAACTGAATCCTGCGCAGGGTTGTTAAAATATCAAAATATCAGCTCTCAGCAACTACAATTATCCCGCCTGAATATTCATGCCTCAAATATAACTGCTCTTCTCTCTTCATTGAAACTCTCAGCGCCGAACATAGCCGAACACGTTTTCGTGTTTACACACTCGCGATTGACATTTTCCTTTTCTCTCTCATTCCCGCTTCCACGATCATCCTACCGCAACAGCGTTTAACCACAAAAGCCGCCACAAAACCAATTTCGCAAACGCAGTTTAACGGGACGTCATGCGTGGTCGGCTTCTAATCGCCATCTCGCGTTCTCTCATTGCAGTTTTCGGAGAGATTGAGAGACTCAGCGGTGAGAGCGCATAGTCGAGGAAAAGGGGAAGAGTGATAGAGAGAGAATGACATCGCTGGGAATCATGAGATACAAGAAGAGATCTCACAAGCTATCGTGACGGCCGCTATACTCTCGGATATTTTTGGTGCAGAGATAATCTATTGATAGCTTTTTTATCACTCATTTGCAACACTGATCCTGCGCATCGAGTCGTCGCATAAAGCCGTTGCTATTTAATCCTTACCAAAATTGTCCTTTGCTGAAAATTGCCGCTACAAAAAAAATCTTTATTTTATGGAACGTGGATGATCTCAATAACCCGCACTCTTGAAGCGTCCGCGTGTTTTATGGATGGCCTTCTACGGTTATTTGTTTTTTTTTTTTATCTAAAAAAACACGTAGGAGAATTTAATATTAACGTCATACTTAAAAAAAAATCCCTAAATAACAATATAGTTTATATCAAGGTTATCATTCGGGAAAATTGATTTTCGGTGAAGTAACCATTCGGGTATAAGTAAATTCGGGAAAACGACAGTTCGGTAAAATGGCCATTCAGGTAAATGACATTCGGGGATATGGAATTTTCGGGAAAATGATTTTCGGGGATGTGGAATTTTCGGGAAAATGATTTTCGGGGAAGTGGCACTTTCGGGGAAATGATTTTCGGGGATGTGGAATTTTCGGGGAAATGATTTTCGGGGATATGGGGTTCGGGAAAGTGGGATTCGGGGATAAGGGATAAAACCCTCAAATCCCATGTTCAAATTCCCGACTTTTCCAAAAACTTAAATAAAAGACGTTTCTTATTTAAAGAATGATTTTAAACAAAAAAAACTTTTCATAAAAAAGTCAATTTCTGGAGTTTTTTTTTTGAAAATGTCCAATAAACAAAATTTTCAGTTTTTGCTTTTTGGGTGTTTTTGAACACCCCTGACTCAAGGCGGTTTCGAAAACACCCAAAAAGCAAAAACTGGAAATTTGGTTTATTGGACCTTTAAAAAAAAAAAAAAAAAACTCCAGATTTTTACTATCGAAAAAAATAGAATGAATTACTACAAATCAAACTATTTTCCATTTTCGTAAAGTCAGAAACTAAACAATAAATTCCTAGAAAATATTTCAAAAATGGAAGCACTCATTATTTTGATCCAGAGTAGAAACATAAACAATTGGTCTTTATTTTAAATAAAAGAACGTAAAACATGATTACTGTTATTATTCATTCATAGAATTCAGAAAAATATTTAGGAATTCGTTTCGAATGAGCTTACGAAGTTCCCTTTTTAATTTGTAACTTTTTATATTGATTTTTTTATTAATGTTGATTTATCTAATTGTCAGTATATAACTGTTTTCATTTTTTACAATGAAAAAATCTGTTTTATAAGTTTCCATGTTTTACCAGTTATTTTATGCGCAATGTTTGAAAAAACAAATTCTTTAAATATATTTGAAATAAACTTAAATCAAAACTTCTTGCATTATTTTTTTTATTATTTTTTTTAATTTTTCAAGACGGAAAAAAACTTGTTTTCATTTTTTTTATTCAGAACGAACAACAATTGGATTTTATTCGATATTTAGGTTTTCCGATAACTGAAAATCAAGCTTTATCAATGGTAATTTATTTATACTCACAAAAAAGTTATGTTTAACCATCTGTAAAAAATATATTGGAAATTACTTAATGAATTTAGTTTGACAATTAAAAATATTTTCCATAAAAAAAAACTATTGCCAAACTCAAGTTGAAATCATTTTTCAAATATTCAATCAGTTTGACAAAATGAAACAGAATCATAACTTACGCTCGTTAAATTTAGGCTCGATTTTTAATATTAGTTTTTCATTAGTTTTGATGTTGTTTTCAGTTAGATGTTCTCTTGTTTAATAAATGGAGCAGCCGTGGCTGACTGGTTACGGTGTTAGCTTTGTAAGCGAATGATCCTGGGTTCGATTTCCATCTGCTCCAAACGAGAAAATTCAGGAAATAATATGAATTTTTGAAACTCTAAACATGAACGAAACATCAAAGTCGCTCGAACCGGGGTTCGTTCTTTGGATTGGTAGAATTAGGAATACTATTACTACATACTATATACGTGCTGGGTCTTTGTCCATTTGACAAGGAGTCGGAAGGGCCAAATAACGTTTGATCCTGATTGATGCAAACGTTCTTTAGAGCGGGGCTTGTCGATTCAAGCTGAGCTACCTCGCGCATGGCTAGCCTGCGAAGAAATGAACACCGTCCAAATGCCTATGCGAGTTATTTGTTATCTCTTGTTTAATACACAAAAATGAATAGAAATCTTTCGATTCATAAAAAAATATCATGAATAATAATCAAATGCATCCAATATTTATTAAAAATTTTAATGTCACAAATAGCCGTTTCATTCTCAAATAGATTAAGATAGTGAAAGGAAACTTAAATTGTGAGTAAGTTGCTAAGGGAGAATTGAGTGAATTTAATTTTAATAATTTTCTAGGCGAGTATGTTTGAGATTCCCGATTTTTTGACAAAAAATTCACAAATTCCTGACTTTTCCCGATTTTTTGCGGATTTTTGGCGAATTAACGACTTTTCCTTAGTTTCCAGACTTGAGTGGCCACCCTGCATAACGGGGTTTCTTATAACCTGGGTGCTGAATAGTGGTTCGCAAAACGGCCTCAATTTCGAACTGTCAAAGAGGAACCAATTTGCGGTTATATTTATCCAGAATCCGTCTTTATCGTTAGAATCCGTTTGAAAACCTACTGGTTTAGTGGAAATCTTCTCTGTTTGTTGGATCAGTTTTGCTAGAATTAGCGATGTTTGTTTGCTGGACCAGGCACATCCCAAAATCAGCCAGGGAATTTATCTGCGACATCACAGAATTACACTCTCGCCGCAGTTCTTTGTCACATGTAAAAAAGAACCGACCAAAACATAAAAACACGCACAATTTTCCAAAAAATGCAAAAAATGTAAAAAACTAGACAAAATAAAACACATATTACTGTTTATAAAACAGCTCGTTTACCAGTAAGAAAAAAGTCATGCTTGTGCTTGAACAGCCTCCTACTTTGTAGATGTAAACAAAGTGGGGTCATTCATCAACTCACGTTACGCATTCTCTCTATTCATCACCCAGCTTATAACCAGCACGAGTTATCTTAATTTTACGATAAAAACCCGATTTAATCCCACCTGGGGTGAGATAGAACCTTTCTTACAAAAGGAAGATAACGGCAGTTGATTTTTTTTTCAAGGAAATAGCAAAATAAAGAATGGTCCATTCATTAGTCAATTCAAAACTCAACCTTATTTTTTCATATAACTGAAAAGCGCTGGTTTTTGCCCCATTTGCCATGACCTGTGCTCGCACACAAGCATTTTCGATTTTTAAAATCAGAACAAATTATTTTTGAGGCAGAGAATTACCTAGTTCACAATTTGCGATGTTCGTAATGTTTTCTGCATATCGCTAAATTGTTCGTATTCTCTGAATGTTTTTTTTTTTTGCATTTTTCAAAATATCAAGAATTAACGAGAAAACAAAATAATTCCGCCTTGCTTCAATGCGTTAAAGTGGTTACAAAATGACTGGCAGAAAGTGTTTCAACACCCGAGAATTTGCCGTGTTGTAAACAACGATGTAACGGTAAAGCCGCATAAATGTTCTTCTTTTTTTTGTTGCCCAATGGGCATTGGGTTAAGTTCACTGCGACCACCTGAGAAGGCTATCTTTTGTGATGTACCCTGGTTACTGTCCATACTACAAATTACTCGTATCCATTGAATCGGAAGACGAGGGGTTATTTTGCAGACATGGTTTATCCCAATCCGGCGCAATACAGTCGATGAACTGTATGACCTTCTTGGGATGGGTGTGGTGCCATACATCGTACGGCGTAAGAAGGTGCGATCAAAGAACCGCAGCCTTCGAGACACAAGTGCTCCGCAGAAGCAGAGTAAATGTGCCGAGCTTTCCAGCTCAGTTAAACAAAAACGACAGAGGTTGTTAGGCCACCTGCCGATTTTGTGCAGGTGATATCTGGCAGGACAATGTCCTGTTAGAAGCCCTGCGAGTATTCGTAGTTCCCTACGGTTTAAGCCAAGAAGTTTGTTACGATTCATGCTCATCAATCGAGCGATAAACATCAAAGGATCAACGAGAGCGAGACTTCGGCAGCACCAAAACTAAATAAACTAAAACCCAACGAATTCGACATAAACGTCATATTTTTCCACAAAAAGCCTTACAAAAAGTGTGTGTGTGTTTCATTTCTTAAGAACTAGCCCAACATGAGCTCATTTCTCGCGCTACTGGCGCGTCTCGCGCTCACTTCTGCCCTTTGGGCTCTTCTTCTTGGGTGCGCACCCTTATTATTCTAAACTCACGCATGCAGCAAACGCCCGCCTTCTGCTCCGCCTCAGGCAGCTCCCGGATCGGCAACGTTGACGCCGTGTTCACTCCGTCACAGATGCACGTGCGTGGCCGCTCCGTCCGTCCGGACTCCTGCGGACGCCCGCGACAGCTTGGCAGGCTGCCCCTCTCTCTCCCGCGCCCTTCACGACCGGTGCCTTACACCGATCGCCCCGCGCCGGTCTACGTTCGCCGTGCCGACGACAGATGATTCCTCCTGCACTTGATCAGCGCGCCCTCCGTTCGCCCTGGTGAAGGCCAACTCGCTGCACACTCGCCCGCTCTTAACAGCGCCGACCGACCGTTCAGCTTTCGAGCAGATTTTCCAGCGGTACACAAAAAAAAGGGGCTCCTGGATCAGGAAGGTTAAAATTAGATCTGAATCACCCACTTTTCTCGATCGCACACTTACTTTGCGTCCCCCTTTTCGTGTGCTTCTTCCAAGTTGTCCTCCAGTTCTTGTCGGATTGCGGGATGAGTGGTGCGAGGCCTGGTTAGAGAAGTAGGTTGTTATTGGCTGTTCCGCCAAGAATTACTCAGCACTCACCGGTATGCACGGAGTCGATCTTGGGTTTGTTGCGCCGTGTGTGTGTGTGTGCGATTGTCTCACACCGGCGTTGGGGGATTGCGTGCCTAGGGGCGAAGTGTGGTGTGTTAAATCCTGTTTTGAGCTTTTTTCGAAGCTGACTCACCAAAGAGGCGTGGTGCTCGCTGTTGCTTGGCCGCTGGGCCGTCCTCTGAGCGGTTCGGTACCGCCGATGGTCGCGGGGGCGTGCCTGAGGATGAAATTACCGGATCTTGTAGTTTCGATGAGACAAAACCGTCCCACTTCTTACCGGTCGAGAATGCCGGATCTGGGTCGTTCTTGGCGTGTTGGAAATCCCTCCGGGGACGTCGAACCCTCGATCAGCCGGTGCGATTTCACGTGCAGGCCGTTGTTCCGCCAGCCAATAGCTTTGACCGTTTTTTGCACTCGCGACTTTTCGACGGCCACGCGCGCGCTCCAGTCCCGAACACTTCGTTCACCGCACTTTTCTCCGCCTTCTCGGACCGGCCCACCAAACGCGACCACGTGGAATGAGCAAAAAGGCACTTTTGCAGCAGACGAGAACGACGCGTCCGCACCGAGGCGAGAATTTTACCTTCTGCTGTCTCTCCCTCAATTGCGGAAGTCGTCGTCGAGGCTGCGTTTGCTGATTGCGTTTCTTGACGTTTGTACGACGATGGTTTTTCTCGCTGGCGAGTGTTGTCTTGTCTACTCTTGCGTTTTTTGTATACACAAAATTGGGTTCAAACTGCACACACATCACAAAGTTGGGTACGAATAATCTAGTCACAATAAGTTTCCTGGCAATTGAAGGACTTGGAGTGATAAAAGTTTTAGCTTGTCTCAATCCTCGCATCTCGCCCCAGATTGAAGCGATTTGCAATTGTCCCCAATTAGTTATTTCTTGCTTCACGGCACATTTTGAGATTCCAAGGAACGGCTCGGGACCCACGAAGATGTTTGATGAGCCTTGTCTGGCAAGTTCATAAGCCATTTCGTTGCCTTCAATGCCGCAGTGCCCTGGGACCCAAAACAGCATCACTCTGTTATGCCGAGAAGCAAGTTCCCTTAGGGAAGCGACGCACTCCCAAACAAGTTTGGATTCGCATTTAGAGGATTTTAATGCCAATAGTGCAGCTTGGCTATCCGAGAAAATACAGATTTTTGCGTGTCTATAATTTCTCATAATACACGTCCTCGCACAGATGTGTATGGCATACACTTCTGCTTGAAAAACGGTAGGCCACTTTCCCATAGATATGGTTTCCCTGGTTCGAGGACCGAAGACTCCAGCTCCAGTAGAAGTGCCCATTTTGAACCATCCGTAAAGAAACGAATAGTTCCTTCTGGAAGTGTAGGTCCTCCATTACTCCACATTTGGCGATTTGTTTCAATCACCTCATATGGAATGTCCATGTTGGGCCTCACCTCCATGCAGTCCGAGACTGAAGTTGCAAGGGGGGAAATGTCAAAAGCCTTCACGATCCGCGAGTGACCCGTTCCATCTCCTTCCACCCAGTTGTTACACCGTTGTAGTCGTAGAGCGCCAAGCGCTGCCTCCTGCTTCACATGTAAATGTAAAGGCAGAATGCATAGCATGGCTTCCATGGCCGCGGTAGGGTTGTTTTCATTGCACTCGTTACAGAGAGACATGCCAGTCGTTGGAGCTTGGTCAGCTTCGACTGACATGTCTTCTGTTCAGTCTTCGGCCACCAAACGGTCGACGCATAGGTTACCCTAGGTCGAGCGATGGTGGTGTAAGACCAGAATGCAAGTTTCGGTTTAAGGCCCCAGGTTTTGCCGAGCATTTTGTTGCACGCCCAGATAGCAGTAGTTGCCTTCTTTACCGCATAGTCCAGATGTGCATTCCAGTTCAGCTTTTTGTCAAGGATTACTCCTAAATATTTGACCTCAGAACTGAAGGTCATTTGGGTTCCTTTCAAGGTAGGCGGCCTAAGGTCGTGTTTCCTCCTGTTAGTAAACGGGATTATCACGGTTTTGTTGGGGTTTATTGTCAGCCCTTCCTGCTCACACCACGACATGGTGCAGTTTAGAGCTGACTGTAGACGGTCCGATAACGTTCCGTCGTACTTCCCCCGGATGATTAAGACTACACAGAAAAAAATATGTAAATTTACACAGCACGTAAATACTGTTTCATATGTAAACTCACTCAATGTAATGTTGAAATATGATGTAAAGAGTAAAAAGTCATGGAAATTACTCTAATGTAAATCTAAATCTAATGTAAATCATGAATCTAATGGAAACGTTGAGCATGGAAACTTAAATCTGATGAATTTCTACCCGTGTTCGGCTTCCTGTAAATTCCTTTTCAATGTAAATCATATATCCAATGTATTTCTGCCAAACGTTGACTTCAAAACTACCCGAACTAAAAATAGTAATATTTGGTTCTCTTTCTATCGCTCTCATACTTCGCTGATCCACTGCCTGAGCCTCGCCCTGAACAAGTTGATGCTTTAGCCGCTCGTTTATAAAATGCGAAGATGGCTCAGTCGGCAGCGGGTAGCAGCAGTAACACCGAACATTCTACCCGTCGTCCGTTCGATTCCAGTCCAGCGTTATTCCACTTGGCCGTCGACGAGAAAGCGTTCCCTACCTGTGAAATAACTTTTTAAAATCCGAATTTCCTTTTGCTGCCCGCTTCACTCATTTTAAAATAGAACATAGGCCACACCCTTTTCCTACTGCAATCCAAGTCGAGCTTCTCATTCCCATTGGCCAATCAGAATTAGTTGATTTGAACTAATGTAAATTCAAAACTAATGTAAATTTTCAAAACTAATGTAAATTTCCAATGAATATAATGTAAATTTCCAATGAACCTAATGTAAATATACATCATTTATCATGATACCTTTTAGTACATGATAAACAATGTAAATTTACAGAAATATTTTTTTCTGTGTACGTCGTCAGCATATCCAATGACTTCGTAGCCGAGTAGTGTAAGTTTTCTTAGAAGACTATCTACCACCAGCAGCCAAAGCAAAGGAGAGAGTACTCCCCCTTGCGGACAGCCTTTGGCTGCTGTTATTGTGATAGATGTGTCTCCTAGCGATGCTGAAATCTCTCTGCTCGTAAGCATAGCATGAATCCAGCTCGCAGTTGTTCCATCGACGTTCCTCGACCGGAGCGCTTCATTGATGGCTGTGTACGAAGTGTTATCGAAGGCACCCTGAATATCAAGAAAAGCACAAAGTGCAGATTCTTTATATTTCAGTGCGTTCTCGATACGTGACACTAGCGTGTGTAGGGCAGTTTCGGTCGATTTGCCCGCTTGGTATGCATATTGGTGTTTATGCAAAGGAAGTCCTTCAAGAACTCCGCCCGGATGTGGTTATCCGTGATTTTCTCCATAAGCTTGAGCAGCGTCACTGTCAGACTTATGGGTCTGAAGGCTTTTGGCATCGTGGGGTCACTTCTGCCGGCCTTAGGTATGAAGATCACCTTAACTTTACGCCAGCTTCGAGGGATGTAGCCCAGGGTGAAGCTGGCTCGAAGTAAGTTGATCAACTCAGCCATTATGGTGTCGGCTGCTTTTTGGAGAAAGATTGGAAGGATGCCGTCGGGTCCTGCAGCCTTCAGTGGTTCAAATGTGCCGAGGGCCCATCTGATTGAAGACTGGTTGAACATTCGACGGGCTAGGTGGACTGACTCTCTTGATGGTCGACACTATACGCCATCTGCAGTCCGGGTACTAGCTGCATCCTCCTCTCTTTCAGTTGATTCTGGAAAGTGCGTACTCATGAGTACTTGCAGTGTTTCCTTGTTTGTGACAGTGAGAGTGCCTTGCTCGTCTCTCACCTGTCCTAGACCGTTGGAATGGTCTTTTGACAACGCCTTTTGGAGTCGGGTTGCTTCAGACATCGAGCTTATGTCCTCACAGAAATTAGCCAGGCTAGTTTTTTTGGCTCTCCTCAACTCCGCGTTATACTTCGTTAGGGCTGCTTTGTAGGCATCCCATTCGGAAGTGAGCTTAGCTCTGTTGAAAAGCCTTCTAGCCTCCTTGCGGAGACTGCTCAGGCTTTCGCTCCACCACGTTCTTGAAAGCTTTGAAACGCCTACTGTAATTCACTAAACTGTCATTTAGGCGTTAGGCACAATTGTTAGCTTTCAATAAGCATGCCAGAAAATTATGTAGTATGCATTTAGGCGTTTTTGGGATTGGGAAGCATACTGCGACTGAGCGCTCGGTGAGACTTCACTACGACAAACGTACCGAATGAACCACCGGTGCGCTGGTACGATGAACCAAAATACTAATACACAAAAAGGCTCGTACCGAAGCTAGAAAACCAAACCCGCGATATGCGTTGTCACTGGCGCATGGGATGCTTGGACGCTCCTTAGAGATTCGTTCGCTCAGAGTTCGATCAGAGAATTGAGAGATTCGACAGAAACGTGCACGCATTCTGGTGGCGAGTAGAAGCACTACGCAACGATGTTCGGAATGACAGCGTGCTTGGAAATATTATTTTTTTTTGCAGTTTTTAATTTTTATTTCCTTCAAATATTTTTTAACGTCGATGAAAGTTATTGTAAAGTGTGGCAATCGCATAAACGAATCGAATGATGTATAAATCATAGGGGCTGAGATAATTTTTCATGTTTTTTCCTCAAATTTACCAAAAAGATCTATTGAAAAATTGATTTAAATATGATTTATTTGATTGATAATGCTCCTTATGTGTGTATTATTGATAGAACAAACTATTAGAGTCATATTCCAGCATAATTACAATAATTTTCTCAAAAAATTGCCAGTTTTTCGAATTTTTCCAAAAAATCACCAAAATGCATTTTTAAGGTTAATATTTTGGTCAAAGGGGAAGAAAAGTAAAGTTTAAACACTTTTACATAACATTTGATCATTACTTTTAACTTTTGCAACATTTAACTCAAGTTATCCAAAATATCGATCATCTTTTTAGAAAAATCGTTTAAATAAAATACCAGTCACAATTAATCACTACAAATCACCACGCATTATGGTCTTTAGCGAAATTGCCACACTTTGCAATACCCCACTTTTCAGAAAATGCTTGATTTTTCATCATAAACGCAATTTTTCCCTAAAAACTGCTCAAACTGTATGGGGGCTGTCATTCCGAACACCGCTGGAACAACAGCGAACCTAGCGGAAAAAAAGTCGTCGAATTCTTCAATGGGCAAAACAAAAAAGAAAGGCAAAAGAATGAGCATGGGCCTTCAGAACGGATAGCTGCTTGCGTCTAGTTTGCGTTCACTGAAGCTTAGCATAGAAAATAATGATAGGCGATGTGTGATGAACGAGCAATCGATAAAGCAACTTGCACTAAAAGGGGGTAATCTAGTATCAAAACTCTATACGCGCCAGCATTGCTCGCGTCTGCAAGTGTAGCTCAACTTGACAACTTGTCGACAAGGCGACGAAAAGCGTCGGTGCCAAAAGCAAACCCTATACCTATCTTTAGTAAGAAAGGCAAAAATGGAAATTTTCTAAAATCTGAACGGTAAATCCGAATGAGGTCAAATTTGTTTCAGAACATCGATTATGGTCTAGATATGGTTATGATATGGAGAAAAAAAAAAAGATAAAATGCCAAAAGAATAGTTTTGGCATTCGGTAAAAATTGGCTTTTACCTTTTTTAGGGGTTTTTCCCCCTCACAGTGAATTAGTCCACAAGCTGTAAATCGTGATCCACATTACCGACATGGATGAAAATTTGGGAGGATGTAGGGCTTGAAAAATGCATTTTTTTGGATAAATAAACTATTTCAATACTTCAATTTTCGACCGAATTTTCATTTGAAAACCGCCTGATTTGGTGAAAACACACTCCGAGTCCCCATAAAAAATGGATAAATTCAAATTTGGTATGGAACTGGTTCAGGTTCAGCACATCCCCTTTCAAATGCGCCCAAGAGAGCTCAAATCCATAATGTGGGCTCTGAGAAACCCCCTACCACAAAATTGAGCACTTTTTTACCACACACGGACGTCACGCGTGCTCTACAGTAAATCAAGCGCCAAAATTCGGATATTGGAGGTAGACCAATTCTGTCATTGTCAATCGATCGGGCGACGAAAATCGATCGTCCTTGATTTTTTTTGCAGATTTTTCGAATGAATATTTCTCGAGAAATGATTTGGGAACGAAGCTTGAATTAGCGTCGGAGCCAAAAGCAAACCCTATACCTTTCTTTAGTAAGAAAGGCAAAAAAGTAAAAAAAAGAAGTTACTTTTAATGCAAATTATTGAAAAACACGTCTTTTTCGAATGTTCAAAAATTGGAGGGGTCGTACCGCCCCTTCGTCACGAGATATAAAAAAAACTGGAGCTCGGGTTCGTGATAAGAGATAAAAATTGCCCCTTAGGACAAATTTTCACGCAAATCGAAGAGGGGTCGGGGCAACTTTTTCGTATGAGTTGACGGAGTAAATAATATCATTCTATGTTACTAATGTTGAATTCTCAAAATAAGCAGTTTTTAGTATTTGAAATATTTCGATGAGTTTTAGGAACAGAAAACGAATCTTTTAAGGACCAGTTGTTTTAGAAGGTTTTGTTTTATTTTTTGGAAAAAGTAATGATCGCCGAGTTCTATGATTCTGGTTGTATTTAATCCGGAAGGATCGTTTATCGTTTACGGTTATCGAAAATTATCTTGGGAGTTGCTGAACCGATTTTGACTGGTTGGTGTCATTCGATTCGTTTTGGGGCCCCATAAGTCTTTATTGAAAATGATGAAGTTTAGTTAAACGTTCCGTAGTTAGGCTTCAATTAAAGATACAAAAAAATGGTAATAAATTGTAAAAATAGTTCCAACACCCTTACATAACCCAAAGTCCAGAACCGCTCACGTGCCTTTGCGGCGACCTCTCACACCGGTTCGAGCTTCCAGGTGAGCTGTGCAGACACAACCATTTCAGACCTTAAACAGCTTGTTTTTGCTTGCTGGCTGCTGCCAGAAACCGGTTCCAAGAGTAACCTATAATTCCTTGGAAATTGTGCGCGTGTGTGTGTGTGTGTGCACCCGCGCCGGTTGGCCACTCTGTCTATCGCAAAATTCCCTTTCATTTCGAGTTTTGTGTGTGCTGTATTTTTTGTCAGAGTGACTTGCCAAATGATACATTCGAAAAATTGAGAAAAAAAAACAAGTCTAATATTAGGATGTTTTTTTCTGCAGCTTCACGAATGCACTTTGGATGTCTTGCAAGGCAAACCAAGAAGATTGTAGTGGGTGTGTTCCTCCGTCAGATATACATCTCATCCACGTTGGACCAGTCCGGAACGAATCGCTGCGGCAGGGCGCACGTAATGACACCGCGTTCAGCTCTGGATCGAGTTTTGCCATATTTGGGATTGCTTTTTTTTCTGCTTGCCGCATTCCTTAACGGAGCGACAGATTGCCACTGATCCGTAATAACCCGGTCGGCACTCCCTGGGCCGGTTCTGCTACGGGGATTGGTTGAGCGGTGTGACCCACTGGCGGATTGACATATGGTGATACACAATTGGCAAGTTTCGAGAGTTTGGTGAATCTAGGAAATGTTTGAACTCCAACTAAGCTCTATCAGCAAAATGTCGCTGAACTACACGACGAGCCGATTACGCCGACGTTACGTGGCTTGCATAATCTAAGTTGGGTGATGTCTCCGTGTGCAGATTGGCAGAGTTGAGCAAACCTCGTGACAATCCGCAGTATCAACGCGCTAAACTAAGTAAGTGGTTGAATTTGAGTCGGTGGTGCATTCGTTTGATGCTAGATCTTCAAATTCAGGAAAGCCTTTCCCAGATTGACCGCCCAAGTAACAAACCTCCAGAATGCATATCAAATAAGACTTAGTCTGAGATGTCTGGACGCGGGCCACCATCATTTGCGAGCTGCATTGTGTGTTAGTCGTCGCGATCAGTGAATCGTGAGAAAAGCTCACATGGTGTCGTCGTCGTCGTCGTCTGTCCCTGGATGATTACGATGATGATGACCCTGGTCAGTGTGTGACGGACGCTGCACTTTAAACACGCTGGAAATTGGTTGGTAGTTGTGACTTTGCTTTGAATACACCGTGGATACAAACGCAAAAAAAAAAACTTTGTTGGTAGTCAGATGAATCCAGAGGGGCACTGCAAACGCAGTTAAACAGTAGTGGTAGTTGAATGATCAGGCCCTGGCCTTTAAGTAGTTGAAGATTTGTTTTTTTTTTTCATTCACAATCGTGCACTTTTTACGTAAAACTCGGCGCAAACGCACTTTTCCCTCAGCCATTCGTGCTGGATGGTTGTGTTGCCTTATTAGGTTTAGGTTAAATGTGTCCATGTCCATATGTGTGTTGACTGGGAAAAGTGTACCTTTATTTGAATAAATTTGACCAAGTACCTAATTTCGAACAAGTTGAGAAAATGAGCTTGGAAGTTTAAAAAACGTTTTCTCATTAATTTTAAATGTACAATCAAACTAAAAATTAATTCTAAATAGTTCTCAACTCATACTCTTGTTCATGCTTTTGATAAGTTTGCATTGAAATAGGTCTTGATTTTTCTCTTTGTGGAAATACAATGTCCCATCCTCGAGGGTCCTGGAGCACCAAAACTTCTTAGCATGGTGCTCCCAACGATTAATTGCTCTTAAAAACAGGAACGTGAGCGGGGGATCCCCACGTTTCTTCCTCCCCTGTAGATTCAGAACTGTATTGTTGTTTGAACATTCGTGTTCATACTCAATCCAATTCAGCGAATCATCTTTGCGGTTAACTTTACGCAGTTGGCCTGGCCGCTTTAACGTTTGTGATGTTTCAAAGCAATTTATTGCATTGGGGCACTGCAATTGTTAATATTGACAAGAGGATGCTAGGCGTTAATCAACCTAAGGCATTTTCCAGGATGCCCTCGGAAGACTAGCTGCGATAGGGTTAGATTAGATTAGATTAGAAATAGGTCTTGATTTTTCTCTTTCAATTGAAAAAAGTACTTTCTATATGGAGCATTCCAGCTCAAATCAGGAATTTTTCTGTTACTTTTGTACGCGACCATCTCCGATTTCAATGAAACTTTGTAGACATGTTATCCTAGGCCTATATAAGCCATTTTTGTGTATATGGAGCCGGTTGCACTCGAAAATGACATTTGAGAAGGACGTAAGTAATTTAAATATTTTTGTAATTTTTAATTTAAAAATTACTGTAACTCAAAGCCGTTGCATCGTATCAAAAAGTGGTCAAAGACAAACTTGTATGAAATTGAACGGGCTTTCTGAAAAAAAAAACACTGAAAGAAAAATACACGTCACTTCCATGAGATTTTTCAATTTTAAGTTTAAAAGTCAAAGTTAAGTTTAAAAGTAAAAGTGATGTCACGATTTTTTTGTTCAAAATAATAGCCTAAAATGTAACAAAAAGACTCACGAAAAATGCGGGATGGTATGTCTCTCCTAAAAAAATACAAAACTCATTTACTAAAACTGTTTTTTTTTTTGAAAAGTGGTCTAAACGTCAAAATTTTCAAAAACCGTCGATTCCCCAGACAATTTTACATACATGTCTCCATATTGACCATTGTCCTATGTCCAATCCTTGTGAAGATACAGCGGTTTTAAAAATAAAAATGTTGTTTTTTGATGGTTTTAGCAATTTCTAAATAACAGACTTGATTTTTCAGTCTCGAAAATATTTTTACCGGAAAGTTCGTCCAATTTCCCATAAGTTTGCCTATAACAGCTTTTTAATTTAACTCGTTTTTATATTTACGTAAGTTTATTTAATATCCATGTTTCTACCACACTGAAAAAAAATACTATTCTTAGTTAAGAGCACTGGAACAACTCGGCGCCGCTGGGTATGATCGAATTTGAATTGCAAAAAACTGATTTTTGTAGATTATAAACATTCTTTAAAGAAAGTAAAAAAACACACACACACACACTTCATGTGGTGCTGTGCATCCTAATTTCAAACAATTTTAATTCATTTTTATTTTGGAAAACTATATTTTGAAACATGTTAATTGCAAAAAAATATTTGCAATGGTTTTTTTGTATGCCTACCTGACAATTTGAAATATTTTTGATTACTTTTTTGGCAAACTTGTTTCCTGATAATGGTATTTTTTTCAAATTCCATATAAAAATATCTGGGGGTTTTTTTTTTTTGAAAAGGTCCAATAAACCAAATTTTCAGTTTTTGCTTTTTGGGTGTTTTTAAAACCGCCTTGAGTCAGGGATATTAAAAAACGCCCAAAAAGCAAAAAAAAAAAAATTGGTTTATTGGTCCTTTTTTAAAAAAAACTCCTGATATATTTCTCATTTAAGTAAACGTAGAAAAAAAAATTTACAACAGGGGTGCTCAAAGTTTTTGAATGGCGGGCCAAATTTGAAGATCACATGAGCTTGCGGGCCATTTGAGAAAAAAATGATTTTTTTTATAAATTTCAATCTATAATGCTAAAAAAAACAAAATATTAGAAAACAAATGAAATTAAACAGTTTTATACAAAAAAGTCTCCGATAAATTAATTAAATTTTATAAAAATAAAAAAATAAAAAATAAAACCAACATAAATATTACTCATCAGTTTTTCATTGCAACTTTCGTGCCTCAACTATCGTGATCTCACAATTGAATTATAATGACAGTTTTAAAGTTGTATTTAAATCGATTTGTTTTATTTTTTTTATATATTTTAGAAGGGGTGACACAAACTTTGTAAAAGCGTGTAATTATTTATTTTTAAATTATCTTAATTATAAATAGTTGCTTGAGGATTTTTCAAAATTCATTCCTTCAATTTTAATAAAATTTCAATAAGTTCAATAAGAAAATATTTTTTAACACAATATTTGTTTTACATAATCGGGATCAAAGTATATCTTTTTGATACTTTGATCCCGATTAAAAAAAAAGTTTTATATTAACAAAATTGTTCACAAAATAGCTTAACTTAACCTTAATTGCTAGGAAATAAAAATTACTTAAAGATGCGTTAAAGGGCCATTTTACATGATCATTCAAAAAGGGTCCGCGGGCCACTAAAAATAAAGTGTTGTTGCTTTTTGAGAGTGTTGTCAGATCTTCAATCTTTTGAAGGCGTTGGAAAGGCCTTTCTAACAATATATAGCATGACGGGTTTTCTTACAAAAACCACCCTTTCTACAATCTTCCGAAGTTTAGCTAAAATCATTTTTTAGCATAACTTTTGAAGTACTTTTCTTAACCTTCATAATATTAACTATGGTCTTGTGGGACCCCAAGACAGATCGAATGAGACCAAAGCGGTCCAAATCGGTACAGCCAGTCCGGAGAGAATCGTGTGCATATTTTTCACGCACAGACATTTGTTCAGAGTTTGATTCTGAGTCGATAGGTACACGTGAAGGTGGGTCTACGAGGTCGAATAAAAAAGTTTATTTTTCGAATGATTTTATAGCCTTTCCTCATTGAGGTGAGGAAGGCAAAAATACGTGTTTTGGGAATGCAAAAATTTGGGTTGTACATCTGAAAGACCTTATCATAATCTACAACTTTGCCGAAGACACCAAAATCGTTCAGAAAAATGCAGATTTTCGAATTTTCACAGGCCTAGTCCGAAAAATTGTATGGAGCATTGAATGGAAAAAATGTGAAAAATGTTTTTTACACACCTTGACAATGTTTCATTCGAATAAAAAAAACAAATAAAAGTCGATTTGCAAAAACATAGACATGGTGCATTTTTATTAATTCTACTGCGCGTTCAAGCTCTTACTAATTAATCAAGTCCAAGCATCTTAAACCAAAACAAGAGGCAGGTAGTGCAATAAAAAGATTGCCGAACCGAGAAACAAATAGACGAAGCTGTCGTTGACGCAGCGCGGTGCCTTAATCCGCGTAATCGTCGTTGGTCACCCCAAAAGTTACTAAACCATCTGCATTTGCAGGGTGAAGTTCGCTAGTTTGGATATTAATTTGATATTGTTTTTTTTAAGATTAACTGCTAAGTTTGTAATGCTTAGATTAATATCAAGAAGTTTTGAATTTTCGATTTTAAAAACTTTAGTCAAAAATACCCCTTTTTACCTAAGTTGAATTGCAAATAGCCCTCATCTCAAGCCCGCAGGCTGCTTGAATTGCTGATACTTTTCCTGCGTGTTCGCACTGTACTATGATGGCGGTATGTTAAGTAAACATCCTGCGGTACACTGCGGGTTGTTGGTCTTTTACTTGTAGTTGTTTTTATGCTCCGAGTCAATGACGCTCTTTGTTGGCCAAGCATATTAGGCAACAACTCGCACCTAATTTGGGCTGTTTTCTTGAGCATTTTAATGATCTTAGGCGCCACTTTTAAGGAGTTTATACGCTTTGAACATAGTCAAGTTAAATTTGTGCATCTTAAAGCGTAAGATATAGCATTTGTTAAGGCTTCACTACTCTGCCAATCCGACCTGACTGGTTCCACACCCACTACAATTGAATAAAAGTATAAAAGTCGTCTCCAATGATAAGATTCGCCCAGAAACTCATCACTCTTCGTTACATTCCTCAATAGTACGTCAACCTTCGACGTCGAATCCGTCCTGTGTAACTTGACTCTCAACTATCGCTGATAAGCACCGTGACAATGTCGTCCTTAAGTCAGGCACCAGAAACGTGCTCTCGAGCTTTCCGATCAATTACAAACGACCCTTTCCAACTATTTCAATTTTCCTCCTAATTAAACTCCAAACCGTTGGCCGGCCACGTATAGCTCTAAAGTTTGAAGTGTCTCGCTCCCGAAGAATGATGTCATCATTAGCGTCCCCTGGGCAGCACGAAGCAACGTGGAACGGCGTCGTTTTGCCTGTTTGATTATTCGCGTCATGCTCTTTTTTTGGGCTGTAATATCCCCACCCAAACGGGGGGCAGGGAGGGGTGGTTATGGAAGGGCAAGCGCTACATGGAACTCAACTTAGACCGCGCCATTGCGACGACAAGGTGTGGCGTTCGAAGTTTTTGGTGCTGGGAAAAAGTGCGGACGCGCTGTTTGTCATTTTTAGGTGGCAGATGGTGGAGAGATATGCTGGAGTGTTGGCTGGCACAAAGATGGAATATTGTTTGAAATAAGAAGAAAATTATTGTCTATTTTTGAAAGTAATGTAAAAGTCAGCTCAAGTAAAAGTAGCTTCACTAACATCAAAGCCAAAAATATATTTTTTTAAATAACAAGAAAATAGAGAAATTGTTGAATTGATATTAAAATTGTTTCACCACGTCTTTAAAACTATATTTTTTCTGGCGAATTGTATTCTCATCTAGATAACTTAGCTTCAAGAAAAACTTAAATTGTTTATTAAGTCTATTTTAAGCACATTAAACTATAAACTACAACAAATGGATACAAATAGGACGTAGAATCTTAAAACGTAAATGGACAAGAAAAATTGGGAATTCCTGGGAAATTTGACACAAAAAAGTAATAAAACCAACACTTTAACTATTTTAACTTACTTGCAAAAGAAATGTTGTTTCAAATGTTAACACCAGGAAACTTTTCTCTAAGGGGTAATTTTCTTCCCTGATCACGAATTCCGAAGTCCATTTTTCGATATCTCGTGACGACCCCTTTCATTTTTCTGGATTTCAACTAAGACACGTTTTTAGTGTTTTGTTGCTCGAAATCGTTAAGAGATAGAAATTTTATGTCAAATGGACTTTTGTGTAAAATTGAACACCCGATTTGATGGCGTACTCAAAATTCCGGAAAAAGTCTATTGTTCATAAAAAAAGTTGAAAAATAGTTTAAAAATCGCTGCCATTTCCCGTTACTTATCTGTCAAAAATCGAGAGACATGTCATTTTATGGGAAATTTAATATACTTTTAGAATCATTTAAACCAACATTTTTCATTTTGAACTAACGTGTTTTTTGTAACTTTGCAGGGCATTTTTTAGAGTGAGACAATGTTGCAAAGTTGTGGAGCAAACAAAAACAAAAATTTTTATATATATATATATACAGCAATTCCATTTGAAAAGAGCCTAAACCGAAAAAAAGTTCTCCAATCGGGCTCAAAATTTTTCTGGGGGTTCCTTGGCCAAAATAATTAGACCCGTATTTTTTTGTTTGGCCATTAGGGTGACCTACATCGTGCTAGGGTGGTTCGAAAAATGGCAATTTTCGTCATTTTTCGCAAAAACCACTTTTTTCGAAAAATCATATCTCCGCGCCATTTCATCCGATTTTAGCTGTCTTAGACGCAAAAGAAAGGTGATGAGTTTGGCTATTTGGGGAAAATAGTAAGAAGTTCCAAAAATCTAGCTTAACTATTGAAAAAGTCGTATGAAAACTAAAAATGGTGTTTAGACCGTGTCTGGACCAAAGAGCCTATGTCTGGAAATATTTTAATCGGATTCCTCGGAAAATTTCACATAACATATCCAAAAATTGGCGATGTCGAACCGTACGTTTCGGAGATATGATTTTTTGAAAATAAAAACTGAGTTTTTCGACGCGCCAAGCGCAAAAACAGGAAAATGACGAAATCGGCAAAAAATCAACTTTTTTCACTAAAACTGCGATAACTTAAAAATTTCAGCGATGACCTATACATGTTTGGGTATCAAATGTTGCGTCTTTCAATGACGATGGGTTCCTTGGCCAAAATAATTAGACCCGTATTTTTTTGTTTGGCCATTAGGGTGACCTACATCGTGATAGGGTGGTTCGAAAAATGGCAATTTTCGTCATTTTTCGCAAAAACCACTTTTTTCGAAAAATGATATCTCCCCGCCGTTTCATCCGATTTTAGCTGTCTTAGACGCAAAAGAAAGGTGATGAGTTTGGCTATTTGAGAAAAATAGTAAGAAGTTCCAAAATCTAGCTTAACTATTGAAAAGTCATATGAAAACTTAAAATGGCGTTTTGCCCGTGTCTGGACCAAAGAGCCTATGTCTGAAAATATTTTTATCGGATTCCTCGGAAAATTTCACATATAATATCAAAAAATTGGCGATGTCGAACCGTACGTTTCGGAGATATGATTTTTTAAAAATAAAAACTGAGTTTTTCGACGCGCCAAGCGCAAAAACAGGAAAATGACGAAATCGGCAAAAAATCAACTTTTTTCACTAAAACTGCGATAACTTAAAAATTTCAGCGATGACCTATACATGTCTGGGTATCAAAATTTTCGTAATTGAAAGACGCAACTTTTGGTACCCAGACATGTATAGGTCATCGCTGAAATTTTTAAGTTATCGCAGTATTAGTGAAAAAAGTAGATTTTTTGCCAATTTCGTCATTTTTCTGTTTTTGCGCGTGGCGCGTCGAAAAACTCAGTTTTTATTTTCAAAAATCATATCTTGAAACGACATCGATTCGGATATGTGAAATTTTCCGAGGAATCCGATTAAAATATTTCCAGACATAGGCTCTTTTGAAACACCATTTTTAGTTTTCATACGACTTTTCAATAATTAAGCTAGATTTTGGAACTTCTTACTATTTTCTCAAATAGCAAACTCACCTTTCTTTTGCGTCTCTAAAATCAATGGAGATATCATTTTTCGAAAAAGTGGTTTTTGCGAAAATGACTTTCGAACCACCTAACACGATGTAGACTATTTTAGGGGACATCAAATGGCAACTTTACAGAAATTTCAGAACGGGCAAAATCTTTGACCGAGTTATGATTTTTGAATCAATAAGGCCGATGCAAATATTTAAAAAAGTTTTGTCCTCGGCCTGGACAAGGTCAAGGCAAAAAATAAAAAAATAAAAATTTAAATAACAAGCCATAGTCTTCACATTTCAATGAAAAAGTGTTTAAAATGCTTTACACTAGTTCAGTTGTTTTGCAATCATTAGTTTTCAAAAATCTAAGATCTGACAAAACAAAATTGTATCGAAAAAAAGATTTTGCATCGAAAATTTTCAAAAATCTTAAGATTTTTTAACAAACCCAAACATGCTGAAAATGATTTTAAACGCAGGAGAATGTATTTTAATTTGATTTCAGCTGGTTGCACTTGAATTTTCATTGAAATTTTGAAGTTTACTGTAAAATATTTGTTTTGCCCCTGATTTTCGGGACAATTTCAAGGGGGTGACAAAAACTTTTAAAAATATTTGTACCAGCCTAAAGATTTAAAAAAATCGAAATATTGGTCGCAAAATTTTTTCAACTTTATTTTTCGATGTAAAATTGAATTTGCAATCAAAAAGTACATTAGTGATATTTTGATAAAGTGCACCGTTTTCAAGTTATAGCCATTTTGAGGTAACATTTTTGAAAATAGTCGCAGTTATTCATTTTTTTTAAATTATTGTCCAAATCGATCAAAAAATTCCTTCAAAAGGTACAGATTTTTGAATTTTCATGCATCATTTTTGTATAGACAGCTGCCAAATTTTTATGGAAAATTATACGGACAAACGAATTATGCAAAATGGCTTCTTTGGGCATACCGAAGGCAGCATAACAGTTTCAGCCAGATTCAAAAATACAAAAAAAAATCGAATGACTGAAATCTGAGAGAATTGTTCATAAGAATTAACCTTTAGACGATTGTTTCGAGCTACAAATCACTGAAAACGTGTCTTAGTATAAATGCAGAAACATGAAAGGGGTTGTACCGCCCCACCGTTACGAGATATCGAAAAATTTAAAAATTCAATTTTCATGAAACCTTAGAGGCAGACTGAATTTTTATACACATTTTTTAAGATATCGGTTAATTGAACTAAGAGATAGAAGAATCTTCATCATTAATCAAAGTTTAACTTGGCACTCATTGAGAGAGAAATTTTAAAGAGTCCAACTTGAATATTTCGGCAGGAATTTTGAACTCCCTGAAACAAAATCAAATCAAACAGGAAGATGTATTAAAGTATCGATTGATGATCTATGAGAGTTTGAGAAAGATTGTCATTGTGTTTCACAACGAAATTGATCTGAAGCGTTTGGTACGGTATGTCCACGCATCCTTCCTCTCCTGTAGACCCTGTGAAACGTGATCCGTCCGCAGAATCCTCTCTGCGGTTAACGCAACGTAGTAGGCTTGGCCGCTTTGATGAGTGTACTAGATTTCAGGGGTCCTCGAATGTACTGCAATCACTAATAATGTCAAGAAAGAACTTGGGGCGTAATCTAACCACAAGTTTATTCAGAACGCTTTATTGAGACTGGTTGCGATTCGATTAGATAAAAAAATAGTTGTAGTTGCAATCAAAAAAACTTTTTCTCTCGCTTCATATTGAAGTGCAATTACGATGCATGATTGCATCAAATGGTTGTTCACATGGTAAAAACAAGTTTTCTAAAGCTTCCAAAAACATGTCACGAACCAGCCGAAGCCATGTTCCATCGAAAAAGAAGTTTATTCATGCCGCGCATAGATCACTCGAAAACGGTTTCCAAGTTGATGAAACGGGACAACCCTTGATTGAAGCTCAATTTTTTGGTCATTTGTGGTGTGGCCGCCGCCGCCGCCACCACTACAACACCGCACCACGTGCAGTGATAGATCAAGCAAGCAGTGTTGCCACATGCTCGTCTGTATCAGCGGGTCCAAAAATCTGTCCTATCTGCACCAAGCATGGCGAATATCTGTACCATTATCTGTACGGTATATTTTTTGAAAAAAAATTTTTTCCACCTTCAATTTGCATTTTGAACAATCTTATGACAACACTAAATGCTGATATACAGCTCGGAAGAAACGCAGAATTTCATATAAAAAACGCCCAAGAAACGGTCAAGGAAAGGAAACGGAAAATGGTGTATGACATTTCTTCGCGCGATGTTTGTTTGCAAAATTTTCTGGTGAAATTTTTTAAATATTCAGAATTTGTTTATTTAATTGCAACTAAAATTAATAAATGTATCAATAATTTTTAATATTGAAAATTCCAAATTGCCTTATAGAGCTATCTAAGCCCGATCTCACACACACTAGCACACCATTTGTTTTGCTGGCCGGTACAAAATTTAACCTCACTTTTTTTCGTGTACATACACGCAATACATGCGCACGTAGATAACTCTATGATGCCTAATCTCAAAAAGCAGAATCTTGAAATTAAAAGAAAGTATTTTGTATTTTGCTTGAAAAGAAGTAAACCAAAGAGAAAATCCATAAACACACAACATTTCAAAATTGAGAAATAAAAAAATCTAAGATTAAAAAAAAAATAAATATGTATGCAAAACAAAATTTAAAAATAACAAATTCAAAGATTAAAAATTCTCATAATTAAAAATTAATTAAATTAAATAAATATAATTTATTAATTCAAATTATAATCAAAAAACAAAAAAATCTAAATAAAAATCTAAAATTTAAAAGCTTACCCAGATTTAAAATTAAAAAATAAAAGAATCAAAGAATTAAAGAATTAAAGAATTAAAGAATTAAAGAATTAAAGGATTAAAGAATTAAAGAAATAAAGAATTGAAGAATCAAAGAATTAAGGAATTAAAGAATTTAAGAATTTAAGAATTTAAGAATTTAAGAATTTATGAATTTAAGAATGTAAGAATGTAAGAATTTAAGAATTTAAGAATTTAAGAATTTAAGAATTTAAGAATTTAAGAATTTAAGAATTTAAGAATTTAAGAATTTAAGAATTTAAAATTTAAAATTTAAGAATTTAAGAATTTAAGAATTTAAGAATTTAAGAATTTAAGAATTTAAGAATTTAAGAATTTAAGAATTTAAGAATTTAAGAATTTAAGAATTTAAGAATTTAAGAATTTAAGAAGTTAAGAATTTAAGAATTTAAGAATTTAAGAATTTAAGAATTTAAGAATTTAAGAATTTAAGTTAGACTGTAATCCATATTCATACTATTCAGACTGCAGTCCCGATCGACCCAGTTGACGGTACAAAACCAAGGGGTTGGAAACTCTTAGAGCTATAATTATTACGTTAACCAGTATATCAAAATATATGTTAGTATACTTATTATTTCCTTTGCATATCGCCAGTATACTTACCAATATACTGAGAGTATTTTAATATACTAACAGTTTATTGCTTTTAGGTTAGTATACTAACAAGTATACTGGAATATCGTTAGTATACTCAGTATTCCTAAGTTATCGAGAAATTAAAAAGAGAGATGTGAGCCGGTAACATGGAGTGAAACTTTCGCAGCTGCCATGGTAAACTTCACAGCAGCTTGACAGAAAATTTAACTCCATGTTGTACTTTTAATTTCTCGATATTAGAGTTTCCAGCCCCTTGTACAAAACATAATTTATCGAAAACTTTCAATAAAATTTTCTTTGACAAGATTTCATTTATTAAATAGTTTAATGTGACATAAAGACGTTAACTTTCAAAAAACAAATAATAATGGTTTGAATTACGAAGATAACATTTTTTTAAATATTCAGGCAACTACAAGGCGGTTGTAAATATTTTTCAAATTTAGTGCATAAAGTATGGAATGCTATGCTGCTGCTGTTTTTTTTTTGCAAAAAATGCGTTAATGCAATAAGCAAGATTATGGATATAAAAAAAATCATGTTTTTTTTCATATGTTATTTTTTTTATTTTTTTTAAACTTCATCATCCCGGTACGAGAATCGAACTCACGACCTCTGAATTGGATCTGACTTTGCCGAGCCAGACAGGAATTGAACCCATCACCTTCCGCTTACAAGGCGAAACCCGTAACCTCACGGCCACGGAAGCTCGGATATTTTAAAATATATTCAAATTAATAAAAAATACAATAAACTTAATGCCTCATTAATTTCAGTTGGATTCACTACAACTTTCATTAAATTTTTGAAGTATTATAGATTTTATTTTACCTGTGTTCTCCTTCATTTCTAAATCATTTTTGAAAATAATGGGAAATGCCCGAAATTATGTTATAACTTTATTATAACGAAATGCCATGCTATGAATTATTTTTATTATGTCCTTATCGTTACTGAAACCTGGTTAGCAATGAGTCTGCTTTGTAAATACAGTTGTCTTTGTAAATACAGTTCTTTTAAACCTAAGAGTAACTACAGAGGATATTGTGTGTAAATGTTAGTGGGAGGGAGCCAATTACCCGCTGCGTACTGGGGGTTAGTATTGAGAGAGATTACTAGTTCAAAATATTCTAGCATAACTGGATCTAAGACCGTTAAAAAATATAAGCATGATCCATTTCTAAATGTTTCAAAAGTTAAACTAGATTTAATCAATGAAAAGTTCTTAAATGTTGAGATAATTTCAATAACTTAACTATTCAATAATATCATTTTGAGTAAGAATCTGTTTCATCTGAAAATCTGTACAAATCTGTACGGTGACCCAAATATCTGTCATCTGTACGTACAGATTCTGTACTCAAATCTTTGCTGAAAATCTGTACCATGACAGATAAATCTGTACATGTGGCAACGCTGCAAGCAAGAAAAGAGACAATTTAATGTTATGTTTCGAGCGCAATTTCCAGCTTCTCACGACTCACCAGTTGATGGCGTGGCGTCACCATAAAATGCGACACACAAAACTGCAAAACACTAAACCGTTCGTTTCTTTGTCCTTCTTTTCTTCTTTCAATCCTCATTCTGTCACTTTATTTTATTTTCTTTCTCTATGAGTTACCAGAGATGGTTCAAAAGGGCGTAACTCCAAATGTAAACAATGAGCTTATACTCAAGCAATCAAGAGCGTGAGCGCCTTTTTGAAATGTTTCTTTTGCAGTAGCGAAAACAACAACAATAACAGAGAAACAGGCAAAAAGAGGAGAGATACATGTTGGGTACGAATCGACAAAAAAAAAACAGGCAAATTAAGTCACGTTTTGTCATTTCGTTGGTCACCACCAAAACAAGCAACGGTCGCGACCAACCAACACACGATGGTACTAGTATTAGTGGTGTGGCTTTCGGTTTAGTACATAAATCGTGTAAAATGTACCGCTCACCGAACGGATTAGTGAAATTTAAGCTCGGCGGCGGCGGCCTAGCCACACTGTCGACCACGAAATTGTACGGAAAATCTTGGTGATTGATCATCGCGCAGACTTAACTACTGGATAATTTGGTTGTTAATGTTATTTTTTTTAAATTATGAGATTTCTCAGAAACTCTCATTTTTGGTTTGAGAAACTCGAAAACTGCCAAATGCGTCAAAGGGGCGTAACATTGCTTGTATTTGCCCAACGTTACGCCCTCTCAAAAAATCATTACAGTCGTTTCTCACTTTGATGATACACTCTTTTTGTCGATATTTTTCCATTCTTCAAAGATTTCTTCAGCATACTTAAATGAAAAGCAAACTTTTTTTTCGCGCAGTCATGAGTTTGCGATTTTTTACACATACATGTTAATGCACCATCTGTCGGCTCGCTGACGTTACCTTAACAGCCCTATCCATGCATGTAAGACAATAAATTAAAACGTGACAACTTTCAGGCCAAAAAATACATACTGCTACAATCAGCTGAACGTGGCTAAAGCCGAGTGGTTTGTCCTACAATAAAAAAAAACGCAAAAAAGAATAAGCCATCGGTAACGAGAGAGCCGCGTCGCGTTTCGATAAGAAAGTTCAACCTCCCAACTGTGTTGTAAATGTCTTAAGGCTTTCAGAAAAAAAAACGCCCTAGAAGAGGAAACAATGTTTTCGTTGAGCGCAGCTGTCAACTGTCACCCCCTGGAGCAGCAAGATAAGCCAATTGGCGTCACCCAACCGCGCAACGCACTCAATTTAACGTTTTTACGAAATGTTTGGGTAGCACTTCGTACGGTGCGTTGTTGTGCGGTGCGAGCGACAAAAGTGCAATGTGTGATGTTTCGACGCACATTCCCCTCTGACACTAGTAATTGAATCCGTCAAATGGCAAAGCGGTAGTAGCAAAGGTGCGGAAAAGACTTATTAAGATCAAACAGGATTGGTTACTTAAATTTGGGTCGTTCCACCTCAGTTGTACCCAAAAAAGGGCAAAATGGAATTCATCTTTTCCTGATATATCCTAAGGCTTCTGGAATTTGGAACTTATCATTTAAAGTTAAAAGGCAGCAGGCTTGGCCGAATGGTTAAGCTGTCCGCTTAGTAAGCGGAAGATCATGGGTTCGATTCCCATCTGCTGCAACCTTCCATCGGATGAGGAAGTAAAACGTTGGTCCTGGCCTTGGATGTTGTTAGGCCGTTTAGTCATTCCAAGTGTAGGAGTCGTCTCCACGCTATAAATACTGGCTGGCGGCGGTTGGACTCGCAGTCCAAAGGTCGTCAGTTTGAACTCTGGAGTGGGAAGGTTCCTTGGAGTAAAAATAGGTTTGGGTGTTCTCCCCATTCAAGCCTTTGAACTCCTAGGTTCGAGCAGAAACTTGCAATAGAGATCACAAAAGGCCTGGAGATCGTTAAAGTAGATGGTTTGATTTTGATTGATTCATTTAAAGCTAATGGTCCGATTTTCAATGTTAAAATATGAAACATTTGTGAAATTTTTCGATCTTTTCGAAAACAAATTTTCAAATCAAGACTAACATTTTAAAAGGGCGTTATATTGAATGTTTGAGATATCGTCATTGAAAAATGGTGGGCTGTTTGGGTGAGACTTAGAAAACATCAATTTTCTTGTTTTTAAACCTTTGCATTGCAATATCTCAGCAACTAAAGGTCGTATCAACAAAGTCCGAAGAAGCAAAATATAGAGAATTTTCTCAGCTTTTCAAAAATATTGATTAAAAAAATCATAATTCGGTCAATGATTTTTTGCACAACCTGGAAATTTCTGAAAAGTTTATATTTTATGTCTTCTAAAATATATAAAAAAAATTAAAAATAGTGGTTTTTTTGTAAATCAAGTTTTTGTGATAAAAAGTTATATAAAAAAATCACCATTTTTTTACCGTGTATTATTTTTTTCCACTGTAGTCCGTATCCATGCCTACAACTTTGCCGAAGACACCAAATCGATCAAACAATTCCTTCAAAAGATACAGATTTTTGAATTTTCATACATCATTTTTGTATGGACAGCTGCCAAATTTGTATGGAAAATTATATGGACAAACTATTGATGCAAAATGGCTTCTTTGGGCATATCGAAGGCACCAAAAAAGTTTCAGTAGGATTAAAAAATACAAAAATTAAAATTGAAGAAAAAAGACTGATTTCGTAGAGAATTGCTCAGTATATTATTGAATTTAGTAATTCTGTCAGAATCGCTGATTTTCATTCTAGTAGCATACAAACCATTCTGATTTGTCAAAATTTCCATAAAGTCTCGATCAATCAATAGTGAAATGATATCGGACTAAATTCGTTGATCTGTTGAACAAACGGTTGTCGGATAATGATTGTATCGACCATTGTTGCGAATCGAGGATCTACTGGAATTCTGACGATCAAATGGTTGTCTCCTTTTCAATTCACGACTTGTACAATATGAACTGTTAATCTATTATTTTTTTCTGTTTTTAAAAGAAGCCAGACAGGTTTTAAAAGAAACGTACTAATTTTTTTGGCTATTTATTAAAATTTCGGGGATTTGAGATAAGAGTAGCTTTCGGATAGGCTACATTAAATCTTTTATAATCCAAGTTAGGTAGTTATCCGCAAATGAATATTTGGACTTATATGAATGATTGAACATTTTGGACTTATGAATAACACGTAACTGATTTGGTCGAAGTGTACTAATTCATTGGCAGATCTGATTCTAGTTGTAATGTACGACAAGACTACTGACGGACGTGACAGGACGAGGGCCCAGTTTGGAGGTTTCGACATCAACGATGTGCGGCTGGATCACCCTCCCAAAAAAAAAACATCTCTACACACATGTACAGAAATTTTCCCAGAATTTCATTCTGAGTCGATATAGGTACAGTATGGCCCATAAAAAAATGCGACATGTGCATTTTTTCACATAAAAAGTTGTGCCATTCTTAAATTTATTTAACAATCAGATTTTTTATGTATTATTGTGTTAGTTTAGTATGTTTTTAAGATATCGTCATGATAGTTTTTTGCAGTTCACCAAAACTGTGTACAGGCGGTCTACAATTATGAATGTATTTTTGGAACAATATTTACCCTAATTAAATAATTTTTATTTCAAAAACGAAACAGTTTAAAATATCCAACTATGTGCCGAAAGCATCATTAGAAGTCCTTCTAAAATACGCCCAATCAAGAAGTTTTTTTAATTTTGTTAAAATTGGTAATTTGTGTGAAAATGCCATTTTGGTTATTATTTTGTGTGATTCTGTCGAAATAAATCAATAACTTAAAACCGTTGTCGATGGCTCAAAAGCGTACCCAGCAGATTTATATTGTTAAAAGTCACATCAGAGCATATGTTAGTATCAATTACAATCATTAGTAGCATTTATTTTTGCGTTGAAACATTGCAGGCTCCAAAATCCCAAAAATGATGCATTTTCAGAATCGGGATTTTTGAAAAGTTCACTATTTTACTATAACTGGTAAATAGAATGCGTAAAATTCGGTGGAACTAACTCTTACAACTCTCAAAAACAGTAACCTTGAAGGCTGTATACTTTTAGTCCATAAAAATACCATAATAGGCTATCCAGATCGACCAACATGAAAAAAAGTATGTTTTTCTTTATATGGCCTGGGCGTAGAGCAAATTGGCAAATTTATAATTTTCAATGAGCTATAACTTATTGTATGCTAAGGGAATAGTTTAAAATGCATTGATTGTTTGTTTTGAACCTATTCAACATGTACACATGCTACATACATCATAAATAGTAAAAATAGTCCCGATTTACACCTAATAACAATGTCGCATTTTTTATGGGCCATACTGTAGTTGATCTATGAAGATTCTTTTCGTTTTTCGAATGGTTTTATAGCTTTTCGTCAATGAGGAATTCACAGTAAAAATTTTGTGAATTTGAAAGGTTGAATAGCACCTCTTTTGTGATGTAATTTTACCTCAATTTAGACTGAAAAAACAACATTACAACAGAAAAGTGGTAAAATTACACAATTTCAAAGGTAAAATTAAATTAAAAAAAAAATAAAAAAAATATAAAAATTTTAATAACAAGCCATAGTCTTCACATTTAAATGAAAAAAGTGTTTTAAAATGCATTTTACACTAGTTCAGTTGTTTTGCAATCATTAGTTTTCAAAAAATCAAAAACAAAAATTGTATCGAAAAAAAAGATTTTGCATCGAAAATTTTCAAAAAATCTTAAGATTTTTTAATAAACCCAAACATGCTAAAAATGATTTTAAACGCAGGAGAATGTATTTTAATTTGATTTCAGTTGGTTGCACTTGAATTTTCATTGAAATTTTGAAGTTTATTGTAAAAATATTTGTTTTGCCCCCTGATTTTTCGGACCAATTTTGAAGGGAGGGGGTGACAAAAACTTTTAAAAATATTTGTACCAGCCTTATCATAGTGAAAAGAGTAAAAAATAGCAATACCAGGTAAAAAGTGTTGCTTTTAATCGACTCAAGTGCTGCACAGCTGCGATTAACTTTGTTGCACCGCGGAAGCCACCTCAATGGCACGCATCACCACTAGAGGGGAGTTGAGCTGGCACCGCGTTTGAGGAAGAAGCGTCTACGCCGCGCGCGATGCCAAGTGCAATTTATTGTAGTGACCACACCAACTATTAGGAAACAGAAGTAGCTGCAAGCATTTGTGTTTTTTTTTGCTCGTTTAGTCATCGAAGCTATTCCCGCTTGCCTTGAAAATGTGTGTGCTCTGCATGTCGACGTGATCCAAGTGCTGCACGTTTCGGCCTGGTCATAAATCACAACAAAAGCACACTTAAAGCTATCGAACCGGACTTTGCAGGTCGGCTGAATGAAGAAGAGCCCTCCCCATAACTATCGTGTCAACAAATTGGCTTCGAACCTTTTTACTGGCAAATTGCAGGAAACAACAAGGTGCGATGCGAGAGTCCATATGCGGTTCGGTTCCTCGGCAGAAAGAGGAACACGCCATCTCTCGTGAGGTCGGACGGCGGTCTTTAAACTTGCGGAACCCCTCGCCATCAAAGAATCTGCGCCGACCGTTACACAATGCGATACCAAGTGTTGATGTGGGTTTCCGGAATGATTTTGTTTACTTTTAAATTATGACAATTTTCCTAAAAATAACATTACTAATACCTTGTTTTTTTCTTTCTTTTCTTCCCTAGGTAAGAGCAACTTCTAGATCCACGTTGTCTTTCCCGAGACCATCTAGTTGGTGATTTATGAGGTGTTGTACTGTGTAATCGGCCACTTCTAATGAGAAGAGGCCCATCGTCAAGTCGGTGGTCGATCATCGACATGTTGCGGAATGCGTTTCACTTTTAATCCTGGCACTCTCGTGCAGAGCAAGTAAATCGCCACAATGCGGGCAGAAACAAAAGAGCTATGTGCTCGTAAAAAAGCCATGTTAGACATGCAATATCGATGCTCGTCCGGTGATGGTGTGCGCCGCCGAAGACGGTCTTTGCTGCGGGAGTTCCATGAAGTTGGGATTTGGTTCCTCAGCGATGATCAGGGACGTTAAGATATGATTCAGAAACAAGATTTACAAAAAAAGTTAGATTGTTCTATTCCGAATAATTAATTAAACTAAACTAAACTTTAGTTAAACTAAAGTTTAACTAAAAGATTGATTCATAATGGTGCGGCTGGTTATGCCATTGACATGACCGAAAGATAAAGAAAATGTTCACAAACTTCGACGAAATGTAAAATTTTATGCCCAGTTTCGTAATGTTTGATACAAAAATTATGTCCAAATGAGAGGTGAAACAAGACAGTACATCCGAATGCCCCGAACTACAAGTATCAAAGCGGCCAGCCACACTGCGTTGTGTTTACCGCAGAAAGGATTATGTGAACCGTCACATTTCTCAGAATTAAGAGGGCAGGATGCGTGGACATATCGTTCCAAACACTTCCATGTGTGTTTGATCGTGCATAATTCTGAAAAATCTGGGGTCCATTTTTGGGGGCTGGTCATACAAAATGGGTATGTGAATGTTTGAAATTCTGTATCTTGAGAAGGGATTTTCAGATTGAGCGTATTCGGCAAAGTTGAAGGTTATACAGTCCAGACTCGATTATCCAAAGCCTCGATTATCCGATGTTTCGATTTTCGATGTTTAGATTATCCGCAGGTTTGTATGGGACTTCTGATAATCAAATCAGGAAAAAAAATTTGTTTTTTCGCAATTTTTCATTTTCTTGTTTTTAGCCTAAAATTTTAGTTCTACTACCCCATTTTTGTCAAATTTGATTTGTTGGTTGCCTATTAAAAAATAAAATGCATTTTTTCAATACTGCATCACCGCCATTTTGGCCGCCATCTTGGATTTAAAAATTCTAAATAATTTTAGCGTAGTTTAGGGGTCATACCTAAGCTCGACAATCAAAAATTAGACAACGATATTTTTTTGTGATTCTGGACTGTAATTAGAATTTTTGGGGAAAAGGAAACACGGAAAACAAAAAAAAACCTTTCTTTTTCCTTTTTATGACTAAAAGTTGAATTTCCAAACTACCTACTTTTGACTTTCGAATTTTTTGGCGCAAAATTTGGTGTTGCAGATATGAATTTTTGAAAATTATTAAAAATCATTTGTAGAGCAAAATCGAATTTGCATTTGAAAAGTACTTTAAAGTTTGTACCGTTCTATAATTATTGCCACTTTTGGATTTTTCTATTTATTATCGTTTTTCAGAATTTTAGAAATAATTCTTGAAGAAAGCAACTAATTTATTTTTTGAAAAGTTAACAGCCTACTTCCTACAATTCTCTATCTGGGATTTTGAAAATTGGGCAAGAATTTGAATCGATAAAAATGAATGTTCCGGAAAAATGGTCCGATTTTCATTGTTAGAAAACAAAACTTTTGTGAAATTTTAGTAAAAAGATTCTAAAATTTTTAAAAGCAAGCTTATTTTTAAAAAAAGTCAAAAACAGATAATTATAAATCTTCTAAAATATTTTACCAGAAGATTTTTAAAAGAATTTAAAGGTAATACTTTTCGATACAAGGGCTCAAAAGTTATACTTTTCAATATCCCTCTGATTTGAACGTTGGATTGACTAAACACATGGACGTTTAACTCAAAATACCTTTTGCAATTCGTTGCAAAAGTTGTTTTTTTCAGCAAAGCAATTCTTTACGAAATCATTTTTTTTATTTGAATTTTTGTATTTTTTAATCCGGCTAAAACTTTTTTGGTACCTTCGGTATGCCTAAAGAAGTCATTTTCGATTTGGTGTCTTGGGCAAAGTTGTAAGTATGAAGTCACTAAAACTTTATTTGTGAAAAAAAACCCTATTTTTAATTTTTTGATATGTTTTAGAGGACATCAAATGCCAACCTTTCAGAAATATCCAGGTTGTGCACCGTTATTAAGTTAAAGCCAATTTTATGTAACTCTTTTTATGTAAAGTCGGAAATAACATTTTAAAATGGTTGTATCTCGAGAACTACATCAACAAACCTTCTGAAACTTGGCCCAGAGATTCTTAGCAGTCTTATGATGCGAAATACATCATTATCTCGAATTGCATATTCTTTAAAATGCTGATATTGTATTGATTTTATAGATTTTCTTAGAAAAAGTCGGAAATCACATTTTAAAATGGCTGTATCTCGAGAACTACATCAACAAACCTTCTGAAACTTGCCCCAGAGATACTTGACAGTCATTTGAAGCAAAAAACATCATTATCTCGAATTGCATATTCTTTGAAATGCTAAAATTGAATAGATTGTTTTGGTTTTCTTATTGAAAATCGGATGTAACATCTTAAAAGGGCTGTATCTCGAAAACTACATCAGCGAATGTTTTCATTTTTAGCATAGAGGTGCGCTATGGTGTAAGGAATCGATAGACCCCAAAATCTCGGATTGCATATTTTTTTTTCATAATAACGGTATTTTGAGTACCTACAACCTTTGCCGAAGACACTAAATCGATCAAAAAATTCCTTAAAAAGAAACAGATTTTTGAATTTTAATAAATCATTTTTGTATGGACAGCTACCAAATTTGTATGGAAAATTATATGGACCAACTAATGATGCAAAATGGCTTCTTTGGGCATACCGAAGGCACCAACAAAGTTTCAGCCGGATAAAAAAAAAAACGAAAAATAATCGAATGACGGAAATCTCAGAGGATTGCTCAACCCTCGTCGTATTAATCCAACTCGGTTAACATTATTGGATAATTAAGACAAGAAAAATCTTCTTTTTGCAACTTGTTTAAAATATCTTGAACTCATGCTACGCCCCTGGTCTTGTCGCTCTGGTGCAATATACGAAATTTAAAACCCCATCGCTGTCCCACAGTCTTTCAAGCCGCTTTCCTAAGGCACTTAATCCACTGGCAAGATAGAGCAAAAAAGCAAAACTGGGGGAAGGCCTCCGTAACGAGCCCGGAGGCGATCAATGACGGCACATGGTCATCACACTCCAATCACTGCTGTAGCTTCAACACTACTCCAAAGGTGGTGAATTCTGCTGAGCTCTTTTTTTTTGGTTTGCGCAATTGTTGTGAATAAAGTTGCAAAACACAGCAGGGCTGATGCGAGCAAATATCTAGGGCCCCAGGCATGCCGCGAAACCAAGTGAGAGCGATTTGTTTTCATTTGCAAGGCCACTGGGCTGGAACGCTATAAACAGTACGCGCCTCCACCCCCTCACAAACTTCTTTCTTCTGAGGTGAGCGAGTGAGTGCACCGACCAGGAACCGATGCGCGCAAGCCGTGTTTGCGTGTTGGCGTCCTTGAACAACTTAGCTGCACGAATGTCGATGACATCACATGGGGATTGGACGCCGGCGACGGTGCCATCCGAGCACGGTGCTGAGAATACAACGACTGAATTTGCAAGAACTAGCAAGTTCCGGAATATGAGTCGCTCGACAGTCGACAGTCAAATGAATGTTTTAGAAGTTTAATATTTGACGATGCCAATCGAGCACGGAGTTACTTTGTAAAGCAATTTTGGACTTCACTTTCTAAGACTTTGGTGAATGTTACCAATTGCACACTTGATAGGATACCATCTGCTTAGCTTCTACGGCTAAACCGTTTCGTACTCATCAGACCTTCTAATTACCCTGCCAAACGGTGCAATTATCGTCAGCAACATTGTAAAAGTGGACTTGAATATCAACTAGCCAAAAAAACACAAAACTTCAGCTAGTCACGCTGCAGTACTCTAACGGGGTGGCATTCCTAAGGTGCAATTTTGGTTTGAAGGTTCCGCTGCACGAACATAGCTTCCAGTTGATTTAAAGCCGGATCAATTGCTAATCGGATAACAATAGCCAACCCACTATGGCACTGTACAGTTTTGGTCCCCCATAATCGGTGTTTGTGGTGTGTGACCTTGTCGGTGCCGGCCGACCTTCTGATGGATGAGATATTTGATACATCCTCACCCAATAAGTGGAGGTGTGCCGCACAGCTGTGGTCTCCGGTTGAAAGTTGAGCGTTTAATTGACCTTTTTCGGTGTTGGGTAAAGTTTGTCAATCTGTTGCAACTTACAAAGTATAATTGTTGCCTTTGCCGGTGATGTCATACATGCCTTTTTCCGTGGACTTTTTGGCTTGTAGTTGTACACACTTTTTGTTATTTTTTATTTTCAATGACTAAACTTTTGTCGCCCTCTTGTGAGTGATGATATGTAGGCGGGCTTCCATTTAAAAATTTGGCAAAAATCAATTTTTCAATATACCCTTTCTAATCAAACGCCTATCTTCGTCATATGAAGAGTTTGATGCTCGATTAAAGCTCCAAAAATGCTTATAAGCTATAAACTTACCAGCAACAACAACGCCTCGAGTAAGCATGCAAATGTATGCCACTTACTGGCCGAAAAGATCAAATTCAATGCACTTTTGATCATAATTTCTATTTTGCGAGACCATTTCTCATCATTTTGGTGGCACACACATCCACACGCAAGATCAGAGGTTAACTGCTTAACGAAAGTCGCCTTCAATATCTTTTCACTTGCGCTAACGTTTTCATAGCGCTTAAGATATGAAATTGCTTCCAACTACCGGCAACTTGTTCTTTTGAACATTAGTTAGTCACTCACTTGAAAAATAATCCCAAAAAATGTAAATAATTAGCAAGCGCCATAAAAAAAAACAAACGCGCCAAGTCTTTTGACGTTTGACTTTTGACGACCCATTCCAATCGAAGGCTGAAGAAAACCGAGCGAGAAGCGAAGGCAAATAAAGAACAAAGGGGTGGCCACCAACACCACCAGCAGCTCCTGTTGGAGTGAGCCAGTGATGCCAACGTTCTCTATAAATGCTACTTTTCGTGAGTGTTCGCTTAAAATTCCATCACAATTGGCAGCTCTAAGCAGACCCAAAAGAGCGCTGGAAGAAAAAAGAACTAAGCTAAAAAAGGCGTGGTCCAGTGCATTCTCGTTTGATTTGAATACATTTGTGAAATATATTTTTTTTCAAATGCTTGCAAAAGGAATAGAATAACTTTTAGTAAAAGTGAATATAAACAGAAATGTTCACAAAAAGTTGCTCTACTCGTTGGTGTACTTGGTTTTAGTTAATTTCAAGGAAAACTCCAGATTATCAAGCATCATTTAAACACGACCCCTTATAAGGCTTAAAATAGGTATATTGTCCCTACAGAAGTATAGATTTTGACCTTAACCCCTCTACGGCCCATTTTTTTTCGATTTTTTTTTAATTTTTCCCATGTTCAGGAGGTTATTTTAAGCAAATTTTGTGCTACAAAAAACTTTACTACTCTTGTTTTATGTTTTTCTTGTTTCATTTTTAGTTTTTTTTAAATTTGCATTTATCTTGTTTAGTTTATGTTTGTTTTTGGTAGTATTTGGTCTATTCTACCACCTTCTATCATTAAATTTTGCCTATCTTATTTTTTTCAAGTTTTTACAGTAACTTTTTCAATTTTTTGTTTGTTTTTCACATTTTCTGCTATAAAATGCCACCATTATCATTAAAATTGTAAAAGGCATAGAGGCATAGTATGGGACACTAGAAAAATTACTGCATACTTCTTTTTACTTAAACTATAGGAAAAGGTAATAAAACACACAGCCAAAGTTGACCCCTAAAAAATGACATTTTTAAAAACTTGGCAAAGTCACATGAAACAAGTAAAACTTGCAACCCATAAATTTTCGAAAATTTAAAGAGTTCTTCTTTCCAAGGTTTTGTAAAGATCAAAAATTGGTTGAAAAATTGATTTTTGGTGATTTTTTTGTTCGAAGCCCGTCTTAAGGCGGGGTTGGGCTGTAGAAGGTTAATACGGGAAAAATATAAAATTTTCGGAAAAAAATTTGGGCATTAGATGGTTAAATTTCCGGATCTCTCTGGTTATATAAGATTAATGTATAATTCCTTAGTAAATTTTCAAAAAGGTATGGATGAAAACAAACAGTTTGTCTATTTAGATAAAATGCTGCGTTGTCAAGCAATACACTCAAACCCCGATGGTTTGACACCAACTGAGTTCACGCACACAACGAAACGTATGTTTTGATAGTGTGCGTGAGCACCGTGTAAAAAGTGACAGTTCGTCACTTTTTAGTTTGACTTTGTCAAACCACCAGGGGTTGAGTGTAGTATAAATAAATATAAGCTAGATTTTTCAAAATAGCGTTCACGTATCCAAATTTCTGAAAATATTGTTTTCAAGGGCTTTTGATCTTTCGAACAGAAATGTAATCAGCACTATAAAATAAATCCAAACATTTGGAATGGGTCCTCATTTGTCCTTTTAGACCTTTTTAAATGTTCAGATTGACCTTTTTTGTTAGGATGTTAGGATTGACCATTTTTTTCATTGAAAGTAGAAAAAGTTCACAAAGGTAATCGTTAGTTGGAAAATTAAAACTTTTTTTCAGCTTCAATTCCTTGACATGCTGCATCTTAGCAAATTATTTTTCGAGATTCAACAGCACCATCAATAGAGTAGTAGGGAGTTTTTTAGGATTTCTTTTTTTTTTTTTTAAACAGAAATACATTATCATTTTAATCTTTAAAATCAAAAAATTCATACTGTTTATATATTTACCTCAAATGATCCCTCAAATGGCTGTAACCCCCTTTAGTAAAAAGAATAGTAGCTATTTTAACAACAGTGTGTCTCTTTTATACTTTATGTAAACTGTCATTTGAGTGAAAGGGATACACTATTGTTTACAAAAGTTATGTGCCCTTTTGAAATGTTAGGCTCCAAATTTGCAGCTAGGTGAGATGATTTTCTAAAAGTATTGGTCAATTTTACAAATATTTTTACACGCTAAAATGATGGTAGGAGGGTTGAAAATGTCTTTAAAAATTATGTCAATAAATGTTGTTTGCTGCATTGGCTTTCTTAAAAATATATTTTACCGATAACTCACTAACACCTGATGATTTTGCAATATTTTATTGAAATATGTTTAATTGAAGTGCAAAAAAAAGCATAGCTTCGACCACCTACAGATAGACGTTTTATATCTATCATTCAACCGATTTGCGCTAGTACGTCACCCAAATCGTGTTCAGTTGCCAAAATGTGTGTTCGGGGTGATTGACGACTTCATTCGTGACACTCCCATTATTGTTTTAAAAAAAACCTCCTTCAGGCCTTTAGAAATTAAACCCCGCCTGGTCGGTCGTGATCAAGGTTGGCAACAACATCGAAACTGATTTTTCACTTTCGTGTGCTGCGATTTTCGGCTTTATTTTTCGTTTTTTTCCCATCCGATTTATTTTTCGTTTACTTTATGCATTTATGCGGAATAGTCACGAATGATCATGTAATAAAAGGTTTAACACACAAACAGCTGAGCGTGCGCACCGCAACACCAACAAAATGACAACAAAAGGAAAGAAAAAGAAGAAAAAGAGTGAGAGGAATCGAGCGAAAAAATCATATTTCATGCTGTTGGAGGCGAAAAAATCGCTTTTTAAAAGCACAGTTACAGCAACGAACAAACACACAAACATGAGATCGGTGAGATGAAAACAAAAAACCCGAAAAAAAACGAAACCGCGAAGAGCTTTAACAACAACATCAACAAAGCAGGTTGTTGTTGTTGTTGTTATGGTTGGGTGTGGTAGCCGATCGCACGCGAAAAAATAAAAAAAAAACGCAAAGGAAAATCGTAACTTTGTGGTGAGAAGAAGGAGTAAAAAGAGAAGTGAATAAAACTGTGTCCAATTTTCTTAATTTCGTTGGAGCGTTACAAATGTCTTTGTAAAGGGTTCACTTTTTCCGAGACTCTTAAAGATTAGGTTGGTTTTAACAGGATAAATAAAATGAAAACAAAAAAAACTTACTAATTTTATATAGTCATGAATCTCAAATTTTTAAAGTGTTTCTTAATTCCAACCTTTTTTTAGAATCTTGTAACATATCATCCGTTCGCCTGGTGGTACTCTTTATTTCCGATGACACGAATGGCCATCTGGAATGTGGGCACTCGAGGAGACCCGACCGGCAAACTCGATGAGTCACCTCTTGTGCCATAGTAGAGTGGACTAACAGATGACTCATGGATGGAAGGATGGCGGCTAGGGAGACCACTATTTGTTTACTTTTTTATATTATAGAATTAAATGTCATCACTTTGTCATTTTATGAAAATATTATTTGTGAAATCTAACTCACCAACTCGCAATTACTTACTCACTCACTGAATTAGCCTTACTCATTCACTATAAATTTCACTTATCTCATACACCGAAAAAAAGTTTAATTTTGGTTGGTTGAATATTACCTCTTTTAGAGTAATTTTACCTAGAATTGTGTAAAAATGTGAACCTGATGAAAGTTCACCAACTCCTAATGTAACATTACACATTTTTTTGACACAAAATTTGTCATCATTTTTTTTTTCTGTGTACTAATTCACTATCTTACTCTTTGCCAAACACTCTCGGTGTCATAAAGTACACTCGCACTTACTTAGTATCACTCTCAAATTTGTGTCAGAAAAAATGCTTAATGCTTCCTCTAAAAATGTGTAAATTTGCATCTCTCTATACAGTATGTAAAAAAAGTATTTACACCCCTTGGGCACTATGCACATTTTGTGATGAAACATGTAAACAATTTAAAATTTTACAGAAACCTAGTACTACGTTTTGTTCAGAAACTCATGCCGAACATTTTGCTACAAAAAGCTCATGAAAAAATGATTTCTATAAAAAGTTTTATAACAAATACTATTACAGAAATCAAAAAGGGTGCAAAAAAAGTTTGTACACCTTTCGAAAAATTAACATAAATAAAGTAATTTGTTGACAAATCACCATAAATCCAGTCTCCCAACTCCAAATAGGCATCCTTGACTGATTGAAAAACTAATTTGGATTGGATATAAAGTTTACTAAATACTTAGTATAAAAGTTTATATAACAGTGGAAATTTTATATGAAACTTATCTAAACTTAATTTAGCAAACTTTCAATTTATCTCAATGTCAATATATGACCATACACAGCAAAAAATCCGATGGTAAAATCGCATGCAAAAGCATGCACATCACCTTCGTCAAAATAAACACTTAATATTACACACTGCATGTACATTTTTTGCAAATACACAAAAAAAAGTTCAAGATGGTATGTCAGAGACATAACCGAAAGACATAGGACCAAACAATTTGAATGTGTTTTTGGATTGCTAGTGAAATCTGAAATAACATTATTTTATTTTGTTTTATAGATTTGTCGGCAAAATTGTCATAAATGTTCTCCCAAGGTGAACCTTCCATGAGGGCACCGGCAACTCCAGGTTGTGGCCACTACGGTCGAGATGTCAATTTTCATGTTCAGTATCAAAAACCATGAATTTTGATACCCATATTGCCACAACTCGTATGTTTCTGTAAATGTCCCCCAGGCCCCGGGGGAACCTTCTTTGAGGGCACCGACCACTTCCGGTTTTGGCCACTACTGTCAAAATGGCCATTATTATGTTCAGTATCAAAAACCATGAATTTTGATACCCATAATGCCACAACTCGTATGTTTCTGTAAATGTTCCCCCAGGCCCCGGGGGAACCTTCTTTGAGGGCACCGGCCACTCCAGGTTGTGGCCACTACTGTCGAAATGGCCATTATTATGTTCAGTATCAAAAACTATGAATTTTGATACCCATATTGCCACAGCTCGTATGTTTCTGTAAATGTCCCCCCAGGCCCCGGGGGAACCTTCTTTGAGGGCACCGGCCACTCCAGCTTTTTTTTCACCACTATCGAATTGGCCATTTTTCATGAGAACCGCCACATCATAGCGACTTCCACGCCGTCCGCTTCGCTCGAATTTCCTCCTTCTGCTACCGGTGGTTCTTCCTTCTGATTGCTGGTCCTCTTCTTCTATTGGCCGCTGCTGCTGCTGCTCCGCGTCGGCCCGACTAGAGAGCCTATATGGAGAGGCGAAATGTCACTCTCAGGGTTCCAATAGAACTGTCAAATCGGGGTTCCAATCGAGTAACAAGATCATGCAAGAACAAGGGTGGAATTAATTTAAAATAGTTTTGGCAAAAAAACGAAACTTATAACAATTGAGTAGTGCGGTGCCTGTGTGGACGCGCAGTCCTGTTTTTTTCGTGTTATTTTCCGTCTCTTTTGTGTCGCTATTTGTGTACATGGGGTGATTGGATTTCTTCTTCTTCTTTTTTCATTTATTTTTTGTTCGCGCGTTCGTTGGCCGATGAATTTTATTTTTGTTCTCTTTATATAGTTTTCGATAGAAACGATCCGATTTTTATTTTTTGAGACAAGCAAGTCGTATTGCTGGATTAAGTCCTTTCCATATCATCGTGGATCGGAAGGCACGTCGACGGATATGTTTTAAGGCTTATGATATAAAATAATTTTAATGAATGAAGCCCTTCCTACATCACCGTTGATCGGAAGGCACGCCGACGGAGAATTTCTGGAGAATCGCGGTCGAATTTATACTATACTTAAATCCCTAGATAGGTATCTTTCCGCAGCCGGCTGCCTAAGATTTTTAAAATTTCAACCCATAAACAAATTGCTCATGGTCGCATCACAGTGAATCCTGACCTCATACCCATCTTACTAACCCCCCAAAACTCATGTGATACTTTGTCGGAGACGCAGTCGATTTGGCGGTCCCATCACTCAAGTATCGGCTAACATTCCCATCCACTTCCCCGTGTCTTACCACTGGTCGTGGCCGGCGTCGGTATTGATCAGCACGATAGGGACCTTTGAAAATTGCGAAGGGGTGATGATTGGTTCCTACTTTTCATCTGTGGTCCACGGAGCAATGTTTGGGGGTCCTGGTCAATAACGAAGTAGCAGCTACGGGTAGACACCAATGCTATGCGAAACGAAACGAAAACGAAACTATTGGCACTACGCCCCCCGGGGCATGGCCTTCCTCTAACGTGGGATTTCTGCTCCAGCGCCTCTGACGAGACAGGAGAAACCGGGACCGACGTTTTACTTCACCATCCGATAGAAGCTCAGTGGATAAGGCGGGAATCGAACCCGCGTCTCATAGCATCATCGGGATCGGCAGCCGAAGCCGCTACCCCTGCGCCACGAGACCCCAATGGTGGTATGCTATGCTAAAAACGAAACTTATAACAATTATAAGTATTGTAAAACTGTTGTTGATAATAATCTGGTAGTTTTTGTTATGTTTGTGCTTGTTCGGTATAAGCAAAATGCCAGCGCGAAAGAAAAACTACAAGTTTTTCAACCTTAAATTTGAATGACTTTGGGTGTTTGAAATTTCTCCCAGAACATTTCATTTCCCTATGTAGGTCCCTAGCCCGACGTGCACAGTTCGAGTGCTCGTTCCAATGTGACTTGCTTTTGCGAAATTTTCTGCTTAAATAGCGGCACAGCCGGAGAACGGCACAAAAGGGGCGCGGTCTCGAATGCATACGCTCGCTTTGATTGGTCATCTGTCCGATTTGTACTGAAAAATTACTCATTTTGATTGCATGTTTTAAGTGCTTTAACTATGTTTAGTCAGACTATCTATGTAGTTAAACAATAGCTGAAGTCTTCCTCTTTCGATTGGTGGTCCAACCATCTGGATTGATTCACAGGGAAAAAAGATATAAGCGTTCAAAATGTCCCCTTTTTTAACGCTTAAAAGTGACGCTTTGGATCGAATTTCTGAACTGGCCCCCCAATATAGTAAGTAGAGACATAGTCCTATGTCAAAAGTTGCAACCTACGGGATTCAAACCCAGCACCAACAGTAAGGACTGGCGCCTTAGCCCACTCGGCCATCAGACCGATGAAACTCAATAAGGATAAACGGATATATGAGCTTGACATTTCAGTCAAGTACACCCAAAATTCACAGTCGAGATAATCGTTCTCTCAAAATTTATTGAGGGGTCAGTGCCAAAATCGATAGAATAATGGTACCAACTCACACCATCATAACAAATGAGTTCATTCCTTAGTTGAATCAATAAATCTCCAACAAGTGTCATACATCGACTTCTGACTTCTCCTTGGTCACCAAGCTGTGGTGGCCGAGGCAGCTAAGTTATTGGATTGGTTTGTCAAAGGTCTCTGGTTCGATTCCCGTTGTCGACACTTTTGGTTTTTTGTTTGACGGATAAACTTTTTTTGCAAATGAACCTCGAGAGAATAGTTCTATCGCCCATCTCGAGCTTTGTTCTCTGCGTCCGTGAATGGTACCACTATTCTCTCGACTCGAGACCATCATTCTCTCGGACTAGCGCTGCCAGTTTTGGGTGTAGGTTTCCCTTACTGATGGGCTACATATTTCAGGGAGTAAAATCACATAAAGTTGTATAAAATAATGCAACATTTATTTTACACCTAGGCCATTTACACGCAGCTGGATTACTACTTTTTTAGCTGTGTAGAATTACTAAATAAACATTTTGGAGTGGGTTTAACACCGTTTTGGGGTTTTTAGTATCGATAGAATAGATTTTTCTTTGGAATTTCGTACCAACCCGGAATTACGTCGTTGGAAAATCCGCCGGCATCCGAACCGGTCCACAATTCACAAGTCAACCTATGTGGCATCGGAAAGGGCATAAAATTTCCGAATTTCGTAATTTTTGTTTTCATGGAACAAACATACTTTTTGCCCAGGTATTCAAAAACGTGGGTTTTATAGGAAACCTAGATGTATGGGTATCAAAAGATCGGAAATTTTATGCCCTTTCCGATGCCACATAGGTTGACTTGTAAATTGTGGACCGGTCCGGATGCCGGCGGATTTTCCGACGACGTAATTCCGGGTAGGTACGAAAATACAACGAAAAATCTATTCTATCGATAAAAAGACCCTCAAAACAGTGTTATACCCACTCCAAAATGTTTATTTAGTAATTCTATGGTCATATATTGACATTGAGATAAATTGAAAGTTTGCTAAATTAAGTTTAGATAAATTTCATATAAAATTTCCAGAGTTATATAAACTTTGATACTAAGTATTTAGTAAACTTTATAATCAATCCAAATTATTTTTTCAATCACACAGCTAAAAAAGTAGTAATCCAGCTGCGTGTAAAAGTGCTGGGTGTAAAATAAATATTGCATTATTTTATGTAATTTTATGTAATTTTTCACCCTGAAATTATGTAATATGCATCAGTATGGGAAAACTACTTGACCAAAATGTCAAGCTGATATAAGCGTTTATCCTAACAGCTTTTCATCGGTCTGATGGCCGAGTGGGCTAAGGCGCCAGTCCTTACTGTTGGTGCTGGGTTTGAATCCCGTCGGTTGCAATTTTTTTTGTGTTTGCAAAATTTTTACACACTGTAATATTAAGTGTTTATTTTGACGAAGGTGATGTGCATGCTTTTGCATGCGATTTTACCATCGGATTTTTTGCTGTGCAGTCAAGGATGCCTATTTGGAGTTGGGAGACTGGATTTATGGTGATTTGTCAACAAATAACATTATTTATGTTAATTTTTCAAAAGGTGTACAAACTTTTTTGCACCCTTTTTGATTCTGTTACTGTTACACAGTAAAAAAACAGTTGAGTTTTGGAGGTTAAAAATTTATTGGCTGAATATTACCTTTTTTCTTGTGTAATTTTATTTCAATTTATGTCGAATATGTGAAGGATGTTAATCAAAACCATTGCACTGAAGCGTTTCCCTAGTAACATTTTAGGTTTTAAGTAGGCCATAAAAGCCTATTTAAGCCGTATGAGGGTTTTCAGAACCATGATAAAACCTGTAAGTTTTAAAATGTTACTAGGGTTACTGACATTTGTTTTCTGCTTATTTTTACATTTTTTTCTCTTATTTTCACTAAAAAATTACAAACGACCACTCTAGCTGCAATCAATTCCCGTCCTCTGGTGTGGGCCATTCAAACAAGAGGGCGGCGTAGAAGTGTTTGCGGTCATCTCCTTGACATTTACTCCAATGAGGGGTGGTTCGAGGGGGAAGGCTGCTGGGTGCACTGCTGCGCATCACATCACCGCACGCAAAGCATTGCTGCAACCGCGTTCGAGAACACGCATAAATTTCGACTTGATCATCATCATCTTGGAGATACCTCCAAGATGTCGAGGTCTCTTTTAGCATGAACAGTGGAAAAATTGGTGATGGAATTGGGTTAAAAGTTTGGTTTGAAGTTGTGTAGTTTTAAATGCGATATTTTTGGATTAGTCAAAAAGCTTAATTCATCCCAGAAATTGAAAAAAGATCTTTTTCAACTGTGCCTCTCATATACATTTGTAAGACGTGGAGAACCTCCACGCTAGATGCGGGTCAAGAGATTTCCAAACAGCGCTGCCTGCATGGTGCACTTTGAACAAGACTTTGAATGAATCTTGAACAAATTTGAGTGGGAAAATCGTTTGCAAAAAAGAGAGGGGTTCCTCTTAGAGTATACCTACACCTGCCTGCGTCGACTATTGGGAGCGTTTAGTAAAGCACTAATTTGGTACACGATAATGATGGGTGTGCGATGAGACTCGAGTAGGTCTTCATTTGAACAATGTGAAGAAACAAAACATTTTTGAGTGATTATCTGACAGAGATAGCAGTAGCCCGAAAGTAGACTTGAACGCGTTTTACCAGATAGCTACTGTTTGAAATATTTATTCTTGTGTTTATAAATTTGTATTTTTTATAAACTGATTTCGAGTCTTCAGCAAAGTCGATTGATTTTTTTAATTATCGCCTTTCAAACTGTCTGGTTTGCTTTGTTTTCTTAATTTTGAATTTGCCTTTACAACAACAACAAACCATCGACTTTAACGACCCTCTAGGTCTTTTGTGGTCTCTATTGCAAGTTTCTGCTCGAACCTCAGGAGTCCGAAGGCTTGAAAAGGGAGAGCACCCAAACCTATTTTTTTTACTTCAAGGATCCTTCTACTCCAGGGTTCAAACTGACGACCTTTGAATTGCGAGTCCAAACGCCGCCAGCGATTCCACCGGAGCAGGCTTGGTTTGGTGTGATGTTTGTACTTATAGCGTGGAGACGCCTTCTATGCTTGGAATGACTTAACGGCCTAACAACCAAGGCCGGGACCGACATTTTACTTCCTCATCCGATGGATGGTTGCAGCAGATGGGAATCGAACCCAGAATCATCCGCTTACAAAGTGGACAGCGTAACCATTTGGCCACGCACTGCCAAACCTATTTTTTTACTTCAAGGATCCTTCCACTTCAGGGTTCGAACTGACGACCTTTGAATTGCGAGTCCAAACGCCGCCAGCGATTCCACCGGAGCAGGCTTGGTTTGGTGTGATGTTTGTACTTATAGCGTGGAGACGCCTTCTACGCTTGGAATGACTTAACACGGCCTAACAACATCCAATGCCGGGACCGACGTTTTACTTCCCCATCCGATGGAAGGTTGGTGCAGATGGGAATCGAACCCATGATCTTCCGGACAGCTCAACCATTCGGCCAAGCCTGCGGCCTGAATTTGAATTTGCCTTTAACTATTTTAGATTTAGAATTTTTGGGGTACCGTAAACTGGGGTGACTTTGATAGCCCGGGGTGACTTTGATAGGTTTTTCAAATGCCCGTCAAATTAATATTTAAATATTTTTGAGAATTTTGAGTATGTAAGCATTAAGGGAAAGCTTATTATCGAACATATATGCAAAAATGTGACTGTTACATTGGATGCATCAAAAATAGTGGCCAAATCAAATTTCTATCAATGTCACCCCGGGCTATCAAAGTCACCCCAGTTTACGGTACATGAAACTTTGTTCATACATTCCCAATGTGAGTAGAAGCCCACGGCTTTTTCCTAATAAGTAGTCTTATACTCACTTAAGTTGAAATTCTGAAAAAAATGTTGTGGTTTTTGATTCTTAAGGAGCTTCGAGTATAGCCGAATAATATAATGTTCTAACAAAATTTTAGGATAGTGCAGTTCTTTAACCAGAGTTTGAATTTTAATTTAAATAAATTTAATTAATCAGAAATGCTCCAGTCTGATCAAAAATGGAAACTTTTCTTTAAGAAATTTAAATCGAACTGCTTTTCCTAAATCTGTAAATTAAATCCCCTCTTAAATCTTTACCTGAAAAAAAAAACGACTGTAAACTATTCAGAATAGTTTGCAGAATGCCTCTTTATTATTTTTTAATCAAATAATAGTAGTTTATGCAACAAGTTGCAAAAATAGGATTTTTTTCAGCACGAGTCGTACATTTATCCAACGAGGTTCACCGAGTTGGATAAATACGAAGAGTGCTGAAAAAATCAAGTTTTGCAACGAGTTCCATACAACATTTTTTGCAATTCCAAAAAACACACACTGAGTGAGATTTTATGTCAAATTTTCATGTATTTTGTCAATAAATCGTTTAAATCAAAATTTTTTTTGAAAAGTGTTACTTTTCGAAACAAGTGCTGAAAAGTTCATCTTTTCATCACCCATTTGAGTGCTGAAAAGTAGAACTTTTAAGCATTTATTTTGAAAAGTGTTGCTATTCGATTCTGTTATTTTTGGTGCAGAAAAGTAGGCTATTTCGTCGTTCAAGAATGACAGGAAAAGTAAGTAGTTTCACGACGGAATTGCAAAAAGTATTTTTTAAGCATTTTAACAAATTTTGAATTTTTGGAACACGAATCGGTTAAAGACATAGTAGTTTAAAAACATTTTTTCCTAAATTCATTGATATTTTGCAAATTTATGACTGTAGCATAACTGTAATGATGAGTACAGAGCGGCCACTCACGTCGGGAAATCGGGAAAAAGCCGGGAATTGGCCAAAATCTGTAAAAAATCGGGAATAAAGTCAGGAATTTGTAATTTTTTGTCAAATAGTCGGGACTCCCATGCATACTTGTTTCAACATTATTTTCTAACTCTTGAATAATATTGTAATGTTTTGCAGAATTTTCAGATTAAATTCACTCAATTTTTCGTTAGTAACTAAGGAGCAGTTCTCTAGGATTTCGGTCATTCGATTTTTTTTGTATTTTTTAATCCGACTGAAACTTTTTTGGTGGCTTTGGTTTGCCCAAAGAAGCCATTTTGCATCATTAGTTTGTCCATATAATTATCCATACAAATTTGGCAGCTGTCCATACAAAAATGATGTTTGAAAATTCAAAAATCTGTATCTTTTGAAGGAATTTTTTGATCGAGTTGGTGTCTTCGGCAAAGTTGTAGGTATGGATACGGAATACCCTGTAAAAAAATGATACACGGTAAAAAAAAATTGGAGATTTTTTTATTTAACTTTTTATCACTAAAACTTGATTTGCAAAAAAACACTATTTTTAATTTTTTAATTTTTTGATATGTTTTAGAGGACATAAAATGCCAACTTTTCAGAAATTTTCAGGTTGTGCAAAAAATCTTTGAGCGAGTTATGAATTTTTTAATCAATACTGATTTTTTCAAAAAATCGAAATATTGGTCGCAAAAATTTTTCAACTTCATTTTTCGATGTAAAATCAAATTTGCAATCGAAAAGTACTTTAGTAAAATTTTGATAAAGTGCACCGTTTTCAAGATAAATCCATATTTAGGTGACTTTTTTGAAAATAGTCGCAGTTTTTCATTTTTTTAAATTAGTGCACATGTTTGCACACTTATGGAAAAAATATTTTTGAAAAGCTGAGAAAATTCTTTATATTTTGCTTCTTCGGACTTTGTTGATACGATCTTTAGTTGCTGAGATATTGCAATGCAAAGGTTTAAAAACAGGAAAATTGATGTTTTCTAAGTCTCACCCCAACAGCCCACCATTTTTAAATGTCGATATGTCAGCAACTAAAAGTCCGATTTTCAATGTTAATATATGAAACATTTGTGAAATTTTCCGATCTTTTCAAAAACAATATTTTCAAAATTTTTAAACCAAGACTAACATTTTAAAAGGGCGTAATATTGAATGTTTGGCCCTTTTGAAATGTTAGTCTTGATTTGAAATTTTTTAAAATATTTTTTTCGAAAAGATCGGAAAATTTCACAAATGTTTCATACATTAACATTGAAAATCGGACCATTAGTTGCTGAGATATCGACATTAAAAAATGGTGTGTTGTTTGGGTGAGACTTAGAAAACATCAATGTTCCTGTTTTTTAGCCTTTGCATAGCAATATCTCAGCAACTATGGGTCGCATCAACAAAGTTCAATAAAGCAAAATATAGAGAATTTTCTCAGCTTTTCAAAAATATTTTTATCAAAGGTGGACAAACATGAGCACTAATTTTAAAAAATGAAAAACTGCGACTATTTTCAAAAAAGTTACCTAAAAATGGCTATAACTTGAAAACGGTGCACTTTATCAAAAATTCACTGAAGTACTTTTTGATTGCAAATTCGATTTTACATCGAAAAATGAAGTTGAAAAATTTTTGCGACCGATATTTCGATTTTTTGAAAAAATCAGTATTGATTCAAAAAATCATAACTCGGTCAAAGATTTTTTGCCCATTCTGGAAATTTCTGAAAAGTTGGCATTTTATGTCCTCTAAAACATATCAAAAAATAAAAAAATTAAAAATAGTGTTTTTTTTGCAAATCAAGTTTTAGTGACAAAAAGTTAAATAAAAAATCACCAAAATTTTTTTTACCGTGTATCATTTTTTTTCAGTGTAGTCCATATACCCTGTAATCCATGTAATGTAGTCCATATACCCATACCTACAACTTTGTCGAAGACACCAACTCGATCAAAAAATTCCTTCAAAAGATACAGATTTTTGAATTTTCACATATCATTTTTGTATGGACAGCTGCCAAATTTGTATGAAAAATTATATGGACAAACTAATGATGCAAATTGGCTTCTTTGGGCATACCGAAGGCACCAAAAAAGTTTCAGCCGGATTAAAAAATACAAAAAAAAATCGAATGACCGAAAACTCAGAGAATTGCTCGTATGACAAAATTGAGACCAAAAAGTGCCACTATGGAGGCCTACAGGGCAAAAACTAACGTTGTAAAATGTTTGTTGTAGACAAATCGAAAAACTATGAGAATAACTGCGATTGGCCAAAAAGTTAACACCGTAGGCTTATAGTCCATATAATTACCTATCTTTTGACCTATGGAAGTATGGGTGTTGGAGGCTGTTGCAAAAAGATATTGAGGTTTTAAAAAAAATCAATTTTTAACATTAATTTGCAAAAGCTATGAGAAAAAGTCAAACCGATCCTGGATGTCTATGGCCCATTTTAAAATGCTTTAAGGTGAAACCGTTGATCATTTTCGAAGAAAATTGATCATCACTATAAAATATTCTGTATTAAATTCAATTTAACGAATTTCTGCACCAAAATGAATCAGCATGTGCCGGTTGTTGCCTTCTTGAAGCCACTGAAGGAATTTTTAATCTAAAGCAATTGTGTTTCAAAATTTATATAATTTTGTGGCACAATCATTGACGTCCTAGTTGGCAATCATTGATTAATGACGATTTCCATAACTTTACAAGGAATGTGATAATCGTTACCAAAAGGAATCAGCATGTGTAAGGCACTATTCTAAACAATTTGTTGAAGGAATGTTGTCAAAATATTGAAAGCGACGCAAAATTTATATCTTTGAACGAAAAATCATGACAATGATGGAAGTCTTCACGTTAAAAGACCTTTCAAATGCATCTACGAGAGTTGAAATTGATGATGTCTTACGGAAATGCGAGCAATTTTAAGATTTTTTAGGTTTTTTGGACCTCAAACTTCGAAGCCCGTTTTACCCCACTTCCCTTTGTCGTAGACGGCTCATATTTGGCATGAGCTCATCTCATGTATAGACAAACAAACGCTGAAAGTTTCATCCAAATCGGAGCACCTCGATACGACCTGTTACACATTGGTGAAAAACTCGCTCTTAATTGTACATAAGAAATCGATGAACAAAATTCACACAAATGAAAAAATGCAATCAATAGTTATTTGTGAAAACATTAAGGATTGAAATTCCAAAAAAAGTGTCCACGTGGTTTGTGGATAACCCTTTATGATGCTTTGATATATTGTGCATTGCGTTCACTTTTGAAATCACTTCAAATCACACTCGGCGTGCCCAGCTTTGCAATGCCAAAAGTGTAACTATGCTGAATGCACACACACACAAACCTCCCAACATTTTTTCTATCCTCGCACATGTTTTCTTGTTTTGATTGTAAACGTTCAACTGCGGTGCGGTGGAGAGGAAAGAGGGGGAGGTAAATTTGAATGCAGAAAGAGAGAAAGAAAAAAGCTTTGCAATAATGGCGTGAAGGTTATTGAATTTTTCGATTGATGTGCAACAACACAAAACATCGTCATTACTTTTGTAATGCACTCATACACACACACACAGAGTCGAGCCGCGATGATTTGAGGTGTGTGCGCACTGGGTTGGGGTGTTTGACCTGATTTGCGTTCGAAAGAGGTGTGAATTCTCAATTATAGCAGCAACGCTGCTCTCGGCTGAGTTGGTTCTCGAGAGGTGTGTTTGTCAATCTGATTGACAACTGTGTGTGATAAATGACGAAAATGGTTGGAAATTTAGTTGAAATTATCTGAATCAGGGCAGCTGTAAATTTGAGAGTCGAAGTTTTTTTTTTCGGAATGAGGAATACATTTTACAATTTTCCATAAGTATCCGAAATACTTTCCTTGCAACTGCCAATCTTCCGTGCTGCCGTTGACAATGCTGAGTTCAAAGTATTTCCAAAAAAGGGGCAAACCTTCTTCGACGTGATCGCACTGCCAACCATATGCTAATCACTCTTGTGCACACACGGTACCATTAGTCACCATCACGATATGCTCAACCGGTGGACTCACGTGATACCTCCTGAGCATTGAAGTCGCTTTTTGAAGAGTCGTTGACTGTTTGTGGCTGGCTTAAGTTTGAATGTGGTGATTGTTCTATACCAAAGAGTTGGCGAAGCCGCTAGTCTCCGGTTACTGAACTGGGGGCCACACCTTCCTTTTTTGTTCAAATCAAGCCTTCGACTTTTCCTTCACCATAGTTGGTGTTATTATTATTAGAGACCACATTGACGATTCAAAGGCACTCGGGGTAGGTGTACCTTTTCAAATGCAAATTGGAACGCGATTTCTTCGAAGACATGCGCTTTTTGTTTGGTGCACCCCCCGAAAGTTTGACGAGGGTGGACCCCGGTGGGCGTCACGAGAGTCGGTTGGTCGTTGATATCAAAAAACGCTCACGAGTGTGATGTAACCGCCGTTTATTGAATTAGCCAGAGTTGCGCATAATCGTTTGGGCTTTTTTTTCAGCTGAAAATGTTGGCAGCTAACTGACAGTCACCGTGTAATTAGCCCCCACTCCGCGCGTAAACGGTGGGTAATTAGCGATCTTCGTCGTCGCGTACGCAACACGGTGGGTTTGGCGCAGTTGTTCGGAAAGTGAAGAATTATTGTTTGTACATACTTTTTTTAAAAATTCACAATGCTCTCAGTTGATTGTATAGTACATTTCTGGAGTTTTCTTTTGAAAAGTAACAATGAACAAAATATTATATTTTTGTTTAAAAAACTCTAGATTTGCACTGTATCTATTTTTGTGTCGTTGTAAGTTTCAAGCTACACCCAAAGGAAAAAATATATCTCAAAATCTGCAACAGTGGATTTGCTGCAGAAATTGTCACATTTTATAACATTTTTTTGCAGCAAGCCCCTAGATCATTTTTGCCCACATGTAAACATGTCAGCGATCTGCAGTTCTCACCAACACATATAAGGCTGGCCCGTCCCCGAGCAACACTCCAAAGAGAAGCATATGTTGGTGCTCTTTCACTTACTTTTCATCAAGCGTCTATGGCGCGGTGGTAGCGTGTCGGATCAATAACCAAGAAGTTGCTGGTGCAATCCTCGTTTTGTTAAGGGTTTTTTTTGTGAAATACAACCAAAAAGCCGTCGGTAATGTCGATAATTGTCGGTAACGGGCAAAAAAGTCATACCCCTATATCGCAAAAATGCATGAGGACAGTTTTCATGCAGATTCTGATATACTTTCATGCCGCCATGCATCACAATCATGCGACCGCCGTTTGGGTGTAGGTCAATAGCGATACCTCCATCTTTGCTGGAGACACCAAATCGATGGTAGGTGACCTAAAAGCTAGCTCTGTATCATATTTTGGTGTTCCAAGAAAAACGCATTTTAATGTTTGACCTAGATTTAACAAAATATAGAGCACGCAATGTAAACAATAACAAACACGTTTTGTTTGGTTAACCATTCTATCCATTGCCCCGAAGTTTGGTTGAATTTGGTGGCTGGAGTCCCGAGTTATAATTACAAATGTTTACGGTAGTCGGGCATGCACGTGTGTCAAACGCGTTTTGACCAAAAAGTTGTCGTACTTACAACAATGTTCAGGGTGTGTCAAGATAGCACGACAAGATTGAAATTCTTTTATATGAAGAGTGACAACAACGCACGGTGTTTTTTCGGTTTTTAATGAATATCTCAGGATTGAAATTGAATTTTGGGAATCTGCGAGGGTCAACGACGTCCTAACCCAGGTTTGTAAAACATTATAAACTTCCTTACTGAGAATGTTTCTTTAAAGAACCTAACAATGAAGCATTTGGTCACTACTGTTGATTGAATGAAGCTATACTGACCTAGTCCATTTCAAGGTTCTTTGTCATATTGGTCATGTATGCACTCCTTATATCGTATGTTTTATGCAAATAAAGTAATTCTATGAAATCGTTCAATTTCTTAAATTTAATTAAATTATTTTCCCAACAAAAAAGTCGTGGCAAATGGGTCATTCTCCGCCAATTTGCAGAGAAGTTGCACCGACCCCTCTTTGATTTGCGTGAAACTTTGTTCTAAAGGGTAATTTTGGTCCCTTATTACGAATCGAAAAAAAATAATACAAAATAAGTTTTGAAACCTTTGCCAATTTATGTTACTTAAGGGGTTACATACATGTAAGAAATCACAAATTTCATATTACAAAAAAAAATTCGATTTCACTAAAATGATGGTTATCAATCACTCCTGAATGTTTCATGAAGCTATTTCGTGAATAAACTGAGTTACAGACGATTTAAACTCAAAATTTTGCCATGCGCAAAGTGGACTGTCAAACTTTCTGAGCGTTTCTCTCGAAACACCAAGTTGATTTACGGGTGCCACGATATATAGAGATGGGATGGACCAAATTGGCTGAAATTTGAGGTGAAGACTCTCAAGACATATCCCGTGTACATGATGAAGCCCGATTTTTAAATGTTGCTTTTTTAAAAAATACAAAAATCAAAAATTGACGTATCTTTTTTTAAAATATAGTTTTATTTTAAATCGGCCTTCGTCATGCACACGGGACTGATTCAACTAGTCTTCGCCAAAATATTGAGCTGATTTGGTCAACGTAGTTCAGATATCATGGCATCCGTTTTTTTGAAACTGCTAACTTCAAATAGCTATATCTCAGCAATGATTCGACCAATTGTCTTCAAATTTATTTTGCTAACAGATGAAGATGTATATTTCAATACCCTGAAAACAGATTTAAAAAGTTAAAATGTGTGCTCATCAACCTCTGACATTTTTTTACGATTAACATCTATGGAACCGCTTAACTGTAAAATTTGTTGGAACATGTCATTTATGGGAAATTTAATGTATTTTCTCAAATCTACAATAACCCAGAAAGGTAATTTTTTCATCTTATTTTTTTTTTGTTATTTAAAAATTTCTTGGTTTTATAACTTTGCAGGGTGTGTAACAATGTTTTACAAAGTTGCAGCGCAGACAATTTCAAATTTTTGGTAGGTATCTAAACATTAGGGGTTTGCTTGTAACCATAACAAGTTATCGCGGTTTTACGAAAAAAAGTTTTGAAAAATAAAATACTTTTTGCGTTTCTCTTTGTTTCGTCGTTTGTGTCTGTCGCAGATGACCATGAACAACCTTGAGCAAACAACCAACTTTCTCAAACATTTTTTTTTGTAAAACCGCGATAACTCGTGATGAAAATTCTCTCAACTCACTGAAAAAAATATTTTAAAATAAAAAAAACGACTTATATTTCAAATCGATCTTAATTGGCTCTATTGAAATGTAAATCGTCATTGCAAAATTAAGTTTTTGTAATTAAAAATTAAAAAAAACTGGATATTTTTTCAGAGTGCAACTATTTGTTCTGAATAGTACTAACCTACAACTTTGTCGAAGACGTCGAATCGATCAGAAAATCCCTTCTCGAGATGCAGATTTGCTATCATAGCACTTTTCTATGGACAATCTCCAAATTTGTTTGTAGACTTGTATGAAGAAACTGATGATGCAAAATGGATGATGCGGGTAAAATAGTAGTTTATGCAACAAGTTGCAAAAAGAGGATTTTTTCAGCACGAGTCGTACATTTATCCAACGAGGTTCACCGAGTTGGATAAATACGAAGAGTGCTGAAAAAATCAAGTTTTGCAACGAGTTCCATACAACATTTTTAGCAATTCCAAAAAACACACACTGAGTGAAATTTTATGACAAATTTTCATGTATTTTGTCAATAAATCGTTTAAATCAAAAAAATGTTGAAAAGTGTTACTTTTCGAAACAAGTGTTGAAAAGTTCAAAAAAAAATATTTTTTGCAATTCCGTCGTGAAACTACTTACTTTTCCTGTCATTCTTGAACGACGAAACAGCCTACTTTTCTGTACCAAAAATAACAGAATCGAATAGCAACACTTTTCAAAATAAATGCTGAAAAGTTCTACTTTTCAGCACTCAAATGGGACAATGTTTCGAAAAGTAACACTTTTCAACATTTTTTTGATTTAAACGATTTATTGACAAAATACATGAAAATTTGTCATAAAATTTCACTCAGTGTGTGTTTTTTGGAATTGCAAAAAATGTTGTATGGAACTCGTTGCAAATCTTGCACTCTTCGTATTTATTCAACTCGGTGAACCTCGTTGGATAAATGTACGACTCGTGCTGAAAAAATCCTCTTTTTGCAACTTGTTGCATAAACTACTAATGAAAGCTTATTTACAAAAAAAAAGTAAGTAAATCTTTCCCTGTTCCTGAGGGGAACACCCTTGAAGAGTATCGGGGCTGGCATTTACAAAGCGGATTCAGTGCCAGTTTCATTCTCAACTTAATGTTAACATGTTAAGGTTAATGTTAACATTCCATAGGTCGCCTCCCTAAGGTGTCGTGATAAGGTCAAGTTTGTGACGATACACTACACGGAGAAAAAAGAGTTCCCAAAATCGTGAACAAGCGTTCATGAAAATGGGAACCACGGACAAAGTGTTCAAATACCATGGTACGTTTTTGGAAATCGTACCATGGGATTTGAACACTTTGTTCGTGGTTCTCATTTTCATGAACGCTTGTTCACAATTTTGGGAACTCTTTTTTCTCCGTGTACCTTCCCTTTACTAAGCAATCGATTCCAGAAGGGAAAAGATCACCAGTTGTGTTGGTCCGAGCCGGGATTTGAACCCCGATCTACCGCTTACGAGTCGGAAGCGTTACCACTGGGCTACGTGGCTCGGTCTTATTTACAAACCTTTACAAATAATATTTGAGCACTGGCTGCTGAGATATGGTGTCGAACAGAAAGGATTTCAATAATACATATTTTTAACACTTGCTATCTACAACCCCACCGTGGTTCACACATAACCTTCATTTTTTCTCGTCTCCCTCGTGGACGTCCCCATTCCGTGTCACGTGGTCTTCCAGAATGTTCACCAGTAAAAAAAGAGAAGCTTTGATCATTTCTTGTGTACTATAGTTGCAGACGGCCGGCCGGGGTTCCTGCTGCTGCTGCTACTAATGGTTTTGCTAATGTTTGTCAAAACTCACACACATGCGCTCGTCGACGTGTGTGTGTGTGGCGTATGTACGCGCGACACGTCAACTGCCGGCGACCACGATAAACATTGCTGTCAACACACAATCCCCAGCGGCGTGGTGGCTCTGCCTGTGGAGATGGCGTCATCAGTCTGGATTTGCTGAACACACTTCAGGAGTGACTTCAGATCTCGAGCCGGTTTGTGCCATATTCGCTGATTTCATGGTGCAAAAGTTGATTAATTGTTCGACCTGTAGGAATGTGGTCCGCGATGCGATCATGACTGCAGTTGCAGTTGTTTAGGAAGGAATTGATTGCATTTCCGAGGAATGAGGTAGAATGTCGCACAACTGTGCTTGCTGCTACTAGCGAAAATGACGTGACGTGACGAATGTTTGCTTTCTATGCAAGTTAATTGTGTTGAAATCATCTAGTTGGCCTATGATCAGCTGTGGAGACTTAAACATCCGGTTGATTAAAAAAAATAACTATTTATACTGAATGTAAACAGATATTAAGTTATAAATTTTTTGCTTTTAGGTCCTGAACCAAGAAACCAAGAATAGAGGAATTTACCATACGCTCGAGTTGCACTGAAAATCCAACCAAACAGATACGTTTTAGTTCGACTTTCCCAATCACTTGCGCCTCCTACAATACCACACGCAGCTCTGCCTATAGAAGCTTGTCAAATCTTCCCATTGTTCCAGCCCGCGTGCATCGAATTCCCACAGGGTTCCGCACCGCTTCTTCGAATCTATCCCGGTGGAGGTTCCACACTTCAGCTAACCTCGATTGGGTTGCCCACAAATCAATCACGTGTCCGCTAGACGCCGCACCACGTGGGAATCGCCCTAACGGCCATTGACTCCCGGCCAAAGTATACGTGTGCGGTCAATTAATTGCTTCCTATTTGGCTGCGCATTGTCTTGTCCAACGAACCAACCAGCATAAAAAACACACACACACGCGGGAAAATTAATTGAAAATCGATGTGGTAGGAAGTTCGGCCCGGACACAATAGCCAGTCGAGAGATCCGGTTGAGGAATGTTTTGCCCCGTTGCGATTTTTCCTTGTTTTTCAACTCCAACAAGTACCCGGCTGCAGCAGCAGTTGGTGGAGACCTGGGTTGGCCCAGGTCTGGTGTCGTGTGTGGAGTCGCGTGAGGAAATCGATGGCGATTATGACACCTAGACGGCGACCACACGGGGCAAGACATGAGCATGTCGTAGTGGCACACGTGAATCACACCGTGACCTTTGCTCGTTCAGGACGTTCTGGGTGCTTTCACTTTCTAGAACTTTGCATGGTTGACCTTGAAGTTCTACCGAGAGAATCGTTCATTACACCAGACCTTGGGTTGTTCTCCGACGATCGGTTTCTACTACAAGCGATTACCAAGCAGATGGCCTTGACGCGATCTCCATTCATAGATTCAGCGCCGACTAGAGTTAATTATACCTTCTTGTTGAGCGGCATCAGCATCAGTACAGCGATGATAACGGCGGTCTGGCACTCTGGTGTGGGTGGTTGAGCTTCTTTGCCCACGTGCAACTATTATCGGCGATCAACACTCAGCCATTGATGAGTTGCCGAACTGGTGATGAAGATGTATTATCGCTACCTCGCGCGCATACACGGAGAAAAAAGAGTTCTCAAAATCGTGAACAAGCGTTCATGAAATTCGGAACCACGAACAAAGTGTTCAAATTTCATGGTACGTTTTTCAAAATCGTACCATGGAATTTGAACACTTTGTTCGTGGTTCCGAATTTCATGAACGCTTGTTCACGATTTTGGGAACTCTTTTTTCTCCGTGTATCTGCCACCATCCCCGCAGAAGAATTAATTAAGCTTAACTGGTATGCAAATAGCCCACACTATTGGGCAGCCACGTGGGTGTGTATGTGTGCCACGTGGAGCGTTTTGTCTGAAATTGGTGAAATTTCCCGTAATGAGTCTCGCGCGCGCACACGCCGTCGAAATTGAGCGTAATTTAGGTTTTGGGTCTGGTCGGTCACGTGGTGGACGTCGACGCCCATTTAACGGTGCTTAGGCACTCCGGAGAAATTGGAGTTTGACGCGCTTGCTCGTTCAAGAGAAACGGCTTTTTCGTTATACCTTAGAATTCATCAAGACTAATAAAAATTAAAATTGAAAAATAAATTTTTGAAAAATATATTTTTCCGTTTTCAACCAAATCTATAACTGAACCAAATATCTTCAACAAAAATCTACAACGAATCCCTCGTCAAATCAACCGTTGGCACTTGAACTACTTGCGGAATCTCCTGCCCCGAAACGGAAACCGGAATCTGAGGCACAGCATGCGGCAGCAGCTCCCGCTTCCCCTTACCGCCGCCCATCGGATTGTTCCGGTTCGATCGGCGCCGGATTATTCCTTGAACTGCCCGCACCGTGGTCTTGCGGCTGCAGAACGGACAGACGGGACTTTTCTTCACCCAGCGTAGGATGCACAGATCGTGGAACCTGTGTCTACATAGCAAACGTACGACTGAAGTGCGCGGGGACAGCTCGTCGAAGCAAATGGCGCATTCCCTGGTGGGATTGGAGGTTAAAATGTGTGTTTTGTCTTGTTTTAATAACTGGCATGATGAAGATACAGACCTGTCTCTGAGGTCGGTCATCTTGAAAACAGTGTCTTCTTAGGTTTGACTGACTTTTGATGCGGAGCCTACTGAGTCGAAATGTCGAATTCCGGTGTGCTTAGGTGTAAAAAGAGGTTTGGATTGCCTCACCGTTTCAAGCTTTCGGACACCAATTTTACCCTTTTTTTCAGTGCCTGGCACGAACACTCAAAGCGTGTTCTAGCGTGTCGCTCGTACTGACTCAGAGCTAGGGTGAGAATAAAGTCAGTGCGTGTTCGTCGGGAACTTGGTGCATAAGATAGGTTAAGGCCCGTTCTTACACTGAAAATTGCGAAAATTTACGAATTGCGAATATCCAAAAATCTCTATTGCGCAATTCTCACTAACTTGGACTTCGCACTGAATTATTGCTATCGATCGCACTATTGCGACTTGTCAAGCTGGCTTGGGAAATTTTCTCAAAAAAAGATCAAAGCGAGCCGATGTTGCTCACCTGTCAATCGCAAATTTAAAGTGCGAATGTCCAGTTTGGTGGAAACTGCGACTGAAAATGTAAATAAACAACTGCTGGTTGCCTAGTTTTTGGAAATTTTGTTGTCAAAAGTGCGAGAGAAAAGTGCGGGCCAAATCCAAGTTACAGTGCAAGGATCAATATTTTTGACGGTTTCTTTTCTTTCTTGTAACTGTATTTCACCAACTAGTAGTCAATTCTTCAAAGTTTCCTGGACAAATTTATAGGACATTTTCTAAACTCTCCGAGAATAATATTTTCAGACTCAATCACGGAACAAAAAATGTCTGTCAATAATGTTTGGCTCTTGCTGGGTCATACTTCAAAAGTAGCTTTTTGTGATCTTCAGCTGTCAAATTTGTATGGACGAACCAATGATGCAAAATTGCTTCTTAGGTCATAGGTAGGGCTAGTAATTTTTCACGGCAAATACATTGAAATAATGCGGCATTGTTAATTACAAATCAAAGGAATTTTACGGTATTATAAAATCTGCTTAAAATAAACGCAGCAATGTATTATTTTAGAATAACTGTGTAAAGAATTAACTGAAAAAGTAAGCAGTTGTTCATGATACTAAATTCAGCTCTTTACTAAAAATATTTATTGCAAAAAAAACGAGTTCAATTTTGTCAAATTTTGTAGACTATTTAGCTCATTTCACGATTCCGAGATTTTTGAAAATATTTTGGTTAAATATCTCAATCAGTGAAATACAATTGGGGTTGTTGTCATGGTTTTCAGCAATAAGGCAATTGGTGTAAAGACTAACATTACAAAAGGGCGTAATATTGTATATTTGGCCCTTTTGAAATGTTAGTCTTGATTAGTTTTTTTTTTGAAAATATTGTTTTCGAAAAGCTCGGAAAATTTCACAAATGTTTTATATTTTTTAACATTATAAATAGGATCATTAGTTGCTGAGATCGACGTTAGAAAATTGTGTTCCTGTTTTTAAACCTTTGCATGGCAATATCTCAGCAACTAGAGGTCGTATCAACAAAGTTCAAAAAAGCAAAATATAGAGAATTTTCTCAGCTTACCAAAAAAAAAATTTTTTTCAAGAGTGGGCAAACATGTGCACTTATTTAAAAAAATGAAAAACTGTGACTATTTTCAAAAAAGTTACCTAAAAATGGCTTTAACTTGAAAACGGCGCTCTTTGTCAAAATTCCACTAAAGTACTTTTTTATTGCAAATTTGATTTTACACCGAAAAATTAAGTTAAAAAATTTTGGCGACCAATATTTCCATTTTTTGAAAAATAAAAAAGTATTAATTCAAAAATTCATAACTCGGTCAAAAAAAAATTCTGAAAAGTTGGCATTTGATGTACCCTAAAACATATAAAAAAATAAAAAAAATAAAAATAGTGTTTTTTGCAAATCAAGTTTTAGTGACAAAAAGTTAAATTAAAAATCACATTTTTTTTACCGCGCATCATTTTTTTCCAGTGTAGTCCTTATCCATACCTCAGGGTGGCCACCTCGGGAAAAAACCGGGAAAACCGGGAAAAAACCGGGATTTTTATCCACCGGGAGAAAACCGGGAAAAACTCGGGAATTCGACTGACAAACCGGGAAAATATTTTAAGTTTAGTTTAAATTTGACAAAAGCCTTTAATTTATTCAATATGTTCTTTTCTCAATTAGAATATTATTCCTGTTATTATAAATGAAGAATTCGCGAAAACTATGTTTGAATTTGTGTAGTAGACTCATGCTTCTTGGTTATGGATGTTTTTTGTATCCTATTATATTTTTACAAGGCGATTTTTACAAGGCGAATGGATAAAAAATGTTCAAAAAAGAAAGCAGAAAAGAATTTTCTCAACCATTTAATAGAATAATTTTTCAATTGAAAATAGCTACAACTTCAAAAAAATACTATTTACAAAATTTAAATTTACATAAAAATAAAATTTAAAAAAATATGGGGGATGTTTGTAGAAATGAAAAAGACAACGAAAATTTAATTTACAAAAAAATCTCTAAATTTAAAGACATTTTCAGTAGTTTTAAAGAAAAACAGGAAACAACATTTTATTATGAAGCTTTATTAAAAAAAAAAGAAAAAAACTGATTTGAAGAAATGTGCATGGACGTTGTGGGGCCTATCCAGTACATGTTTTTAAACAACTCTAGAAACAAGATTTACGACATTTTTAATACTTCAAAATTCATGTTTCTTTCTTCGTGAATTGGAATGTAAAAAAATCTTATGCAAACGAAAAATTTCATGTATGGACGCTAGGGGGTACCAGCAGCTTAAGTAACACGAAAAAGGGTACCTAGCCTAGAAAAGGTTGAGAACCGTTGCATTATAACATATTTCAACACAATCATAATAATATCATGGAGTTTCTGTTTGTAAATATTATTTTATTTGATAATATTTGAGATTCTCAGCCAGTTAAATTATTAAGGACAACTTGCAATGAATTTTTTTTTGCAAAGTTTTTTTAAATGTAGTTTGAAATTACGCTTACCCCTACACCATGGCCGGGACCATGGTGTAGGGGTAAGCGTGATTGCCTCTCACCCAGTCGGCCTGGGTTCGATCCCAGACGGTCCCGGTGGCATTTTTCGAGACGAGATTTGTCTGATCACGCCTTCCGTCGGAAGGGAAGTAAATGTTGGTCCCGGACTAACCTAAAAAAGGTTAGGACGTTAGCTCAGTCCAGGTGTAGGAGTCGTCTCCCTGGGTCCTGCCTCGGTGGAGTCGCTGGAAGGCAGTTGGACTAATAATCCAAAGGACGTCAGTTCGAATCCCGGGGTGGATGGAAGCTAAGGTGTAAAAAGAGGTTTGCAATTGCCTCAACAATCAAGCCTTCGAACACCTAGTTTCGAGTAGGAATCTCGCAATCGAGAACGCCAAGGCAATGCTGTAGAGCGAATAATTTGATTTTGATTTGATTTTTTTTTTGAAATTTATGTAAAATTTTCAGAAATTAAAAAAAAAACAATATAGAATTCTGCTACAAAAACGTCACTTGAAATACAGGCAATCACTTTTAGGTGGTTACTACATCAACACAAAAATTGAGATCATGTTGAAAATAAGGCCGATGCTAATATTTTTCAAAATTTTTGTCCCTCGGCTCTGGCCGGGGTCAAGTGGGGGAATAATCCATAGTCTCAACATTTGAATGCAAAAAGTGTTCAAATACATTTTACACTAGTTCATTTGTTTTGTCTTCAAAAAATGTAAGATTGTATTTGTACCGTAATTTTAGTTATGATTGTATTCAAGATTGGATTGAAAATAAAATCAAACCCGATTCCTTGCTGTCTTTGAAAACAATTCAGTTGAACATTAGGGGATTAAATGAGTTGGAGAAGTTTGACTCTATTAGGGAGCTACTGCAACGTTCCAGAGATCGTGTCGACTTGATTGTGCTGGGCGAGACTTACCTGAAAAGCGAGCGCACCTGTTTGTACAATCTTCAAGGCTATGATGCATTCTTCTCGTGCAGGAATGAATCAAAGGGAGGCTTGGCTCTATTCATCCGAAACGACCTGGACTACAAGGTGTGTGCAAACCGAAGGATTGACGGGTTCCACCATATCCATGTACAGCTCCAGGTGCGTGGCAAATGTGTCAATTGTCATGCAATCTACAGACCACCTGTATTTGAGGTATCACGTTTCTTCAATGAACTGGACCAAATCTTATCGGGCACAACCAGCAGCCAAGAATGTATCCTGCTTGGCGATATGAACATTCCTGTGAACCTTCCTGCTGTCCCTTCCGTTCGTGACTACACGCACCTACTTGCGTCTTACAGCTTAGCTGTGACTAACGACCGAGTAACGAGACCAGCTAGCAACAACGTGCTGGATCATGTGGTTTGCAGCAGAGAGCTAGCCGTGAACGTAACCAACGAGACCATCTTCACTGACCTGAGCGACCACAACCTAATTGTCTCCTCCTTCAAGGGTTCGACTCCGTGCCTGAAGCAAACACTTCAGAAGCAAATAGTTGACCACAACAAGCTGAACGAGATGTTCATCCAATCCATGGCAGGGCTACCGCGATCGCTGCCAGCTGAGGAAAAATTAATTCATATAATTGACCGCTATAACTCACTCAGGCAACAATGCACTAAAACAGTAACAATTAAGGCTAAAGTAAAAGGGCATTGTCCATGGATGACCTTCAACATATGGAAACTCATTCAAATTAAGGAAAGCATCCTTAAAAGACGCCGGCGGAATCCAGATGATCAACACCTTGCGGATCTTTTGGCGCATGTTTCAAGAAAACTGCAGAACGAGAAATCAGCTAGCAAGAGAAATTACTACGGCAATCTTCTCGCTAATGGTGACCAGAAAACAGCATGGAGGGTTATCAACGACGCTCTAGGGAAACAAGCCTCGCGGACCCACCCGAACGAGCTATGCGTCAATGGAAGATCGACTAAAGATCTGAATGAGATCTGTCAGTTGTTCAATGATTTCTTCTGCGACGTCGGTCCCAACTTAGCAGCTACGATTAACAGCGACAGGAACATCAACAAATTTGGAACTATCACCCCTCTTCGTTGGAATATTTACCTTCGACCTACGACTGCAGCAGAAACAACGATTCTTATTAACGAACTTAACTCCAAGAAAGCATCTGGTCCGGACAATATTCCAGTCACATTCGTCAAAACACACTTCAACATTTTTAGTCTTCTTCTGGCCGACGTCTTCAACGAGATGCTCGAAACTGGCAACTTCCCCCAATGTTTGAAGATTGCCAAAGTAATTCCGATCTACAAATCCGGAGACACCAAAGACCCAAGCAACTACCGTCCAATATCCTGTCTCTCTGTTCTGGACAAGATCATCGAGAAGCTGCTAGTTACCAGGATTATGGATTATGCTAACCATCTCAAGATAATCTACGAGCACCAGTATGGGTTCCAGAAAGCGAAGAGCACCTTACACGCAACCTGTGATCTTGTAGAAGACATCTACGACTCGCTGGACAGACGGGAAATTGACGGAGCTGTGTTCATTGATCTTAAAAAGGCTTTTGACACCATTGACCACCAACTGCTACTGGAAAAGCTGAGTTCTTATGGATTCAGGGGCGTGGCGCGATCGCTTATCCAGAGCTACCTGTCAGACCGACTACAGTTTGTCGCGATAGGTGAATCTCGGAGTTCACCAGGCCTCGTGACAACCGGTGTTCCGCAGGGTAGTAATCTCGGTCCAATCTTGTTCCTGCTGTTCATAAACGACCTGGCGAAACTGGATCTGCGAGGAAAAGTTCGTTTATTCGCTGACGATACATCTCTGTTCTATAAAGGCAAAGATTGTACAACCATCCAGCAGCACATCCGAGAGGACCTCGAGAAACTCTGCAGCTTCTTTCAGACGAACCTCCTCTCGTTGAACCTGGCCAAGACGAAATACATGCTGATACACTCCCCCCGAAGACCGCTCCCAGCACGTCGGCCGATTCTGATCAACAATCACACAATTGAAGAAGTTTCCAATTGCCCATTCCTCGGACTTACCCTGGATAACACAATGAGCTGGGACGCTCATATAGATCAACTGAAGCGGAAGCTATCTTCAATAGGTGGAGTCCTACGAAAGGTGTCGTCGTTCCTGCCACCATCTGCACTAAAAGCTCTGTATTTCTCGCTTGTCCACTCTCGGCTGATCTACCTGATAACTATCTGGGGACATGCAAATTGTCATCGTCTCCGGGAGCTGCAAGTTACCCAAAATAGGTGCCTTAAGACTGTTCTCCGCAAGCCGCATCTCTTCCTACGCGACAACTATACGAGGATCCCGACAACTCTTTTCTACCAGTTCGAGCTCTGCACGAGTTGCAGATGGTGACTCATATATGGAAGAACCCTCCTAGGCCAGGGTAGGATGCACGTGAACCGCGCCAGTCGACAGGAAGGACATTTCTACCTTCCGAGGCCGAGATCAGAATTCGGGCGGAAAAAAATCAAATTCATCGGTTGTAAAATCTTTAACGCCCTACCCCGCTCCTGCAAAAACGCCACATCCCTTCCAAATTTTAAACGATCCTTAAAATCGATCATCAAAGCGAGAATTACAAACTACCTGCCATAAATGCCACTAATGCCTTGCGCACTGTTTTCTCGTTTCCGCCCGCCGCACCGCCGCCAAACGCCCGTCACATCGCCACCCAACGCCCGCCACATCGCCACCCAACGCCCACCACATCGCCACCCAACGCCCGCCACATCGCCACCCAACGCCCACCACATCGCCACCCAACGCCACCACATCGCCGCCCAACGGCCTCCATCCACGCCTAAGCGTATCGCTATTACACTATGTTAGATTAGATTAGATTAGATAGGTTAAATGCAATCCCTTCACAGAGCTCCAGCTCACTGGGAAATGCATAGAAAGCATATGTACTCACAACGTTCAAAGTATCCAAAAAGAATAAAACAGTACACAACCGAGCCTAACCCAATCTGGGTAGGTGAATATTCTCAGCAACGCTGTGAAGTGCGCAATTCGGTATCCATAAAAAAAAAAAAAAAAAAAAAAAAAAAAAAGATTTGGCGGTAACAAAAAAAAAAACTAAAGGTGTAAAATTAAAAACAAATAAAAGATTATTAAATTAACCCAAACATGCTTAAAAATGATTCCAAACGCAAGGGAATGCATTTTATATTGATGTCAGCTGGTTGCACTTAAATTTCAATTGAAATTTTGATGTTTTTTTTAAATATTTTGTGCCCTCTGATTTTTCGAGGCAACTAACGAATTAACGAGCATTTACATAACTGTTGATAACAATTTATTTTTGCAATTGGGTAATTCTCTACCAACTCACACGAAATCGGGAAAAGTTGCCCCGACCCCTCTTCGATTTGCGTGAAACTTTGTCCTAAGGGGTAACTTTTGTCCCTGATCACGAATCCGAGGTCCGTTTTTTGATATCTCGTGACGGAGGGGCGGTACGACCCCTTCCATTTTTGAACATGCGAAAAAAGAGGTGTTTTTCAACAATTTGCAGCCTGAAACGGTGATGAGATAGAAATTTGGTGTCAAAGGGACTTTTATGTAAAATTAGACGCCCGATTTGATGGCGTACTCAGAATTCCGAATAAACGTATTTTTCATCGAAAAAAACACTAAAAAAGTTTTCAAAATTCTCCCATTTTCCGTTACTCGACTGTAAAAAATTTTGGAACATGTCATTTGATGGGAAATTTAATGTACTTTTCGAATCTACATTGTCCCAGAAGGGTCATTTTTTCATTTAGAACAAAATTTTTCATTTTAAAATTTCGTGTTTTTTCTAACTTTGCAGGGTTATTTTTTAGAGTGTAACAATGTTCTACAAAGTTGTAGAGCAGACAATTACAAAAATTTTGATATACAGCAATTCCATTTCAAAAGAGCCTAAACCGAAAAAAAAGTTCTCCGATCGGGCTCAAATTTTTTCTGGGGGTTCCTTGGCCAAAATAATTAGACCCGTATTTTTTTGTTTGGCCATTAGGGTGACCTACATCGTGTTAGGGTGGTTCGAAAAATGTCAATTTTCGTCATTTTTCGCAAAAACCTCTTTTTTCAAAAAATCATATCTCCACGCCATTTCATCCGATTTTAGCTGTCTTAGACGCAAAATAAAGATGATGAGTTTGGCTGTTTGGTAAAAATAGTAAGAAGTTTCAAAAATTTAGCTTAACATTTGAAAAAGTCGCATGAAAACTTAAAATGGCGTTTTGACCGTGTCTGGACCAAAGAGCCTATGTCTGAAAATATTTTTATCGGATTCCTCGGAAAATTTCACATAACATATCAAAAAATTGGCGATGTCGAACCGTACGTTTCGGAGATATGATTTTTTGAAAATAAAAACTGGATTTTTCGACGCGCCACGCGCAAAAACGGGAAAATGACGAAATCGGCAAAAAATCAACTTTTTCCACTAAAACTGCGATAACTTTAAAATTTCAGCGATGACCTATAGATGTTATAGTACCAAAAGTTGCGTCTTTCAATGACGAAAATTTTGATACACATAAGCTCTTTGGTCCAGACACGGTCAAAACGCCATTTTAAGTTTTCATGCGACTTTTTCAAATGTTAAGCTAAATTTTTGAAACTTCTTACTATTTTTACCAAACAGCCAAACTCATCATCTTTATTTTGCGTCTAAGACAGCTAAAATCGGATGAAATGGCGTGGAGATATGATTTTTTGAAAAAAGAGGTTTTTGCGAAAAATGACGAAAATTGACATTTTTCGAACCACCCTAGCACGATGTAGGTCACCCTAATGGCCAAACAAAAAAATACGGGTCTAATTATTTTGGCCAAGGAACCCCCAGAAAAAAATTGAGCCCGATCGGAGAACTTTTTTTTCGGTTTAGGCTCTTTTGAAATGGAATTGCTGTATATAGACATAAGGAATTTGCTTATAAACATCACGAGTTATCGCGATTTTACGAAAAAAAGTTTTGAAAAAGTTACTTTTTGCGTTTCTCTTTGTTTCGTCGTCCGTGTCTGTCGCGGGTGACCATGAATGGCTATGATCGATGACGACAAACTTTTTCAAAACTTTTTTTTCGTAAAATCGCGATAACTCGTGATGTTTATAAGCAAACCCCTTATGTCTATATATCAAAATTTTTGTAATTGTTTGTTCTACAACTTTGTAGAACATTGTTACACTCTAAAAAATAACCCTGCAAAGTTAGAAAAAACACAAAATTTTAAAATGAAAATTTTTGTTCTAAATGAAAAATGACCTTCTGGGACAATGTAGATTCGAAAAGTACATTAAATTTCCCATAAAATGACATGTTCCAAAATTTTTTACAGTCGAGTAACGGAAAATGGGAGAATTTTTAAAACGTTTTTAGTGTTTTTTTCGATGAAGAATACGTTTATTCGGAATTCTGAGTACGCCATCAAATCGGGCGTCTAATTTTACACAAAAGTCCCTTTGACACCAAATTTCTATCTCATCACCGTTTCAGGCTGCAAATTATTGAAAAAGACCTCTTTTTTCACATGTTCAAAAATGGAAGGGGTCGTACCGCCCCTCCGTCACGAGATATCAAAAAACGGACCTCGGATTCGATTTTTTAAATTTTGAGGTTAAACAATCTACATGTATGATGATGAAAAATCCCAATCATTATGGAAATTAGATGTTTGGATTGGAAACAGATAAAAACGGCTTCGTTTACAACTTACTTACGTTTTACTCAAGATTTGAAAGCTTTCTTGAGGAATTCAAACTTTGAACCAAATGTATGCGTTCAAAAAGTATGTTGTTACTAACGTTAGCCTAAAAAAACATTGTAGTTTGGTTTAAAACATTTCGGAAAATTCCTTCTGGGCTCGGGAGAAAACCGGGAAAAAACCGGGAAATTGAAAATCGAAATCTGGTGGCCAGCCTGCCATACCTACAACTTTGCCGAAGACACCAAAGCGATCAACAAATTCCTTTAAAAGATACATATTTTTGAATTTTCATACATCATTTTTGTAAGGACAGCTGCCAAATTTGTATGGAAAATTATATGGACAATCTAATGATGGCTTGTTTGGGGCACACCGATAGCAAATTCAAAAAAAGACCGATTTCGTAGGGAATTACTCAGTCAAAAAGTGAATTGCAAAACATACTGAGGATCAAACTTTCAGAGGGTCCACTATAGGTCCACTAATGGATAATATAATATACCCTATTGTCGACGAAGTAAAAATTTAATCTTCGTAAAATCATAAAATAATGGCGATAATGGAACCAGAAATGGAAATAATTTAAAGAACAATTCAAACAAAATAGCAAAAAAAACTTCAAGTGGCCTGGCTGACTGCGTCAAGTTTCCCACAAAAATGATTCGTTGAGTTGAATTTTGTTTGAGTTCGCATGTTCAAACAGCAACCAAATTTTGAAAGGGAAGCAAGAAGTTATCGCAAATCAGTGTGTAAAATAATCTATCAAAGGTACCTGTCTATATTTTGGTATTGATTTATTAGTTTTCAATTCATTCAAGATTAAAACCTGAAAAAAAGAAATTTAATAAATTTCCATAGTTCCTTTCAACCTCTCAAAAACTTTCAGCAGTTCTTAAGCAGTACTTAAGTACGTAAAATTCCAGGTAAACCCATTCCAGCTCTATAGTTATTGCTGTTTCTCCTACACCAGCAATCGTGGGTGCGTTTTTAAGTTGGCCCACATTATTGACGTTATCGTTATCTTATCGTTCTGCGCAAACGCGGGGGAATTCTTTCGCGCCGTTTTGCCACGCTTTAAGTTGATGATGTAAAGTACTACCAAATGAGCGTAAAATGTGGTGTGCATTTCAGTTGCAACATGTTGTTTTGACTATTTCGTTTTTTTTTAAATTAATTTTTTAAAGTCTCATCCATTTATTTTAACTTGTTCAGACAACTCTTTACAAATTTTCACAACTTCAAGTGCTCTATAGTCTCGACAACAAGCGTTACGCCAACTAGTCGGGCAATAATTAGATCATCAAACACGTTGTCTCCCTTTCGGAGAGCTGGGCTGCCCCCTTGGAGACCATGCAGGGGCCACCAATTGCTCGCTCAAAGTCGAGTTTGACGTTTGTTGTTTGAAATGCAATTAGCAATTAACTTCAATCAAGTTCGTGTGTCGTTGTGGTGGAATTTGTGCTGGTTTGTCCCCCGCCCCTCTATGAACAGGAATGATAAGAGGGTGACGATTTGATAGGTAGAGACTATTTTAGAGTAATTTGGAAGTTGAAATGGCTGGCCTTGGGTCTCGATGTAGTTTTGTTCGCTATCTGTGTGTTTAATTGATTTATCTAACTAGTTTTTTTCTTATTTTGTTCTTTTCAGGCATCCACGATAGATGGCAGACGTAAAGGAGCGTGTCTGTTTTGTCAGGAATACTTCATGGATCTCTATCTGCTGGCAGAACTCAAAACTATCAGTTTGAAGGTAGGTTGAGTGTTTGTTTGTTTGTTTGTCATAGTCTAACACCTCCTTAACCTGTATAATTGATCTTAACATTTTTTCTATACAATTGGCGGCAAAATTTTTAAATTTATTTCGAGTACGTTTTTATCAATATCCCGTTCCGTTCAAACCGTCGAAGGTCATGGTGCATCGCAAAACCCGTGTTCTCACTGATTACTTCATTCAAACAGCGACTGGCAACCGTCCAAAAATAGTGTCCGAGGCCAGATGGCGGCAAATCTGTTCAATAAATAAATAATGAAAAAAAAAAAAAAAACGCGAGTGCGTTAAAAATAGTTTCTACAAAGCTCCGATCTGGACGGAAACACCCGGCGAGAAAGGCCACCCAGTGTAAAGAGTTGTTGGGAGACGTTCAATGGACAAAAAGTGATGTAATGTGTGGCGGTGGAATTAACTCGCTACGGAGAAAATAATGACGGAGAAGACTCGTGACCGGATAGTCGAATGACCTCAAATAGAGCGAAACGGCGGCGGCGAAACCTGACCTGACCCGACGAGGAGACTTGGGCAGTGAAGCGTGTTGAGCTATTGCTATTACTGGAGGAATAAAATGAAATATAAAAATGGTCATAACTCACCATTTCTATATTTAGACGACTCATATAAATTGTTACGAAAAAAAAAAAAAAACATTAAAACGTAACTTGACTTTTATAGATTTTTTTATACGAATTAATTGGTGTCAACAGTGCACAGTGGTCCAAATCGCAAAATTAAGTGGAAAATGGATTTTCCGAAAAATGGTTAAGTTTTGGAGCTTTGGTGTCTTCAGAAGAGTTGTTGCATATGGAAAGGGGCAACTTTTGGTTTGGTTGAAAATTAGGGTGGTTCACGATTAGGGTGATTTTGGAAATCTAACTTTACAGGAATATTTTTGGGATTTTTTTCGTCTTCTAGAAAGTTGACGGGCTTGCCAATCCAAGCAACTTTGTCGAAGACACCAAAATTTTATCTCGTAATCTACGCCTTCTACGACAAAATATATAGAAAGCATCTGAGCAAACCTTCAAAAATCAGTTTTTTTAATGTGGAAATTCAGGGTTAAGTTTTAGAGAAAAGTGGTATTCGGAGCACTTTTAGAGCTCTAAAAAATAAACATTTTTATTATCTGACAAGTCAATTTGGACTTAAGGGTCAAAAGTTACAGCGATTTTAAGGTAAAAAAGATGCAAATTTAAAACATAAATATCTCGAAAAGGCGCAAGCCAAATTTCAAGCACTAGGCTGCATTTGAAAGAAGAGATCCAGCACTACAAACGCTGAAAAAATCTCAGGGGTGTTTTTCTTTAAACTCGAGATATCTTCATTTGAAAAAGTCTAATTTTCAAGGGAAAACCTTATGGGACCACCCTAACGAATTTCAAAAATTGTCCAAATATATGTTTTTCCATGTAATTTTGCCCGCTGAATCTGAATCTGCCCTCAGAATTGACCCACAGTGTCGAAAAATCGATTTTTGGTCATATTTTGGGTTTAAATGATAATTTTACAACTTTCTAAAAGACGAAAAACATCCCAAAAATATTCCTGTAAAGTTAGATTTCCAAAATCACCCTAATCGTGAACCACCCTAATTTTCAACCAAACCAAAAGTTGCCCCTTTCCATATGCAACAACTCTTCTGAAGACACCAAAGCTCCAAAACTTAACCATTTTTCGGAAAATCCATTTTCCACTTAATTTTGCAATCTGGACCACTGTGCAGTGACAAGACAAAGTTACCCATATTTGAATCAACTTTTTATCACTACAAGTTGATTTTGCTAAATCAATATTTTTAGGTTTTCTATAATTTTTGTTTTGTTTTAGGGGACTACAAAATACATCTTTTGAGTTTAAGATTGTTCTACAGCCACTGTTGCAAATATTGTTATTGTTAAAACATTAAAAACGGCTCGAAAAATTAGGGGGCAAACAAGTTCAGGGCTGATGAGATGAAGTAGCAATTCAAATGACTTCGTGCGCTGGCAGTGTAGTCTTGATGTTTCATTTTTTTTTCGTTTCTTTTGTGTCGCTGTTCGTGGAGTCGATTGTTGGCAGTTGGGCCACGTGGTTGCTCCGCAGGATCGATCGTGTTTTTCTCCGCTACACGGAGAAAAAAGAGTTTCCAAAATCGTGAACACCCTTTCATGAAATTTGTCGTAATCTTACCACTGGTCGTGGCCGGCGCCGTGATGATACAGCATGATATGGGTTTTTGAGAGTTGCAAAATGGTGATGATTGGTTCCTACTTTGCATCTGTGGTTCATTAAGCAATTTTTGGAGGTCCTGGTCAATTACAGAGTAGCAACTACGGGTAGACACCAGTCCTTACGAAATTTCGACTTTGTTTGTGATAGGTGACAGAACACTCCAATCGTCTTCACCACGACCTGATTTTCACATTCTGCTTTCGTTCGTCAAAAACGAATGAGTGCTACCCAAAGTCTCTCACAGAGTCATTGACCTCCCTCTAGAAATACATTCGCTCAGAAAACGGTCGTTTGACATTCGAGATTACGATCATCTCTCCCATGATCGCATTCAAATAGCTTCTGTCACTTCACAGCAAACACAAGGACAAGGACACAGAGAGATGAAAAACGAGAGAAAGAGCACCTTGTCTCTGGCGGCTGCTTGAGTGGTGCTCATTTTCCGTTCGTTTCGTCTTTGTGTTTACATTCACCGACCGTCGCCAAGCAATGACGATCTTGATAGGCGCTGTGTGTGAGCGATCGAATCGTGCTTGCCATTTCATTAGGGCACATAACTTTTTCAACCAAGAGTGTGTCCCTTTCACACCTTATGTAAACTGTCTTTTGAGTGAAAGAGATACAATATTGTTTACAAAAGTTATGTGCCCTTTTGAAATGTTAGGATCCAAATGTCGTTTTCGAAAATGATCGCTGAGAGCATCTCCACCGGTGCGCACATAAATGAGTGACTGTTTTGTTCACCCACAGCGCTACTATTTTAGTTTAGTCACCCTTCCCACACCGGTCGTTGATAAAACGGGTTGATAATATAGTCACTGCCAACCCCACCGGGGGTGAGTATCAGCTTATTTTGACGTTTCGAAATAAAATATGTTTTAATTTATTGGCATGACCGATTGCCAAAATCTTCAAAGCCAGAAGTAATTATTTCCAAAAAAAACTAGATTGGCCGCAACCTGGATTGGTCCGGGTTCCCCGGGGAATGTTCCGTTGGAGCGACATTGGCAGCATCGTATGAATATGGGCAATATTGGTGTCAAACTTCGCGATTTTCAAAATCACATATGAAAATTACGAAAACTGACATTTTAAACGGACTGGCCGGAACCCGGATGGTTCCGGGTTTCCCAGGGGATGTTCCGTTGGAGGGTCATTGGCGGCTCCGATGAATATTGGCAATATTGGTGTCAAACTTCACAATTTTCAAAATCACATATGGAAATTACGAAAACTGACATTTTAAACGGACTGGCCGGAACCCGGATGGTTCCGGGGTTTCCGGGGGATGTTCCGTTGGAGGGTCATTGGCGGCTCCGATGAATATTGGCAATATTGGTGTCAAACTTCGCGATTTTCAAAATCACATATGAAAATTACGAAAACTGACATTTTAAACGGACTGGCCAGAACCCGGATGGTTCCGGGTTCCCCGGAAGATGTTCCGTTGGAGGGACATATGGAATATATATATGGAACATATGGAAATCACGAAAATGGACACTGTGAGTGGACTGGCCCCGGGGATGTTCCGTTTAGCGGACATTGGCGGCACCGTACGAATATGGGCAATATTGGTGTCAAAATTCACGATTTTGAATATAACATATGAAAATTAGTCATCCACAATCCACAATTTAAATACATTCAAAAAATAAATTCCTTCAATGTACCTTCAACGGAACATCGCCAGGGGAACCCGGACCAATTCGGATTGTGGCCAGTCCACTCACAATGTCCATTTTCGTAATTTCCATATGTGATTTTGAAAATCGTAAAGTTTGACACCAGTATTGCCCATATTCATACGGTGCCACCAATATCCGCTCAACGGAACATCCCCGGGGGAACCCGGACCAATTCGGATTGTGGCCAGTCCACTCACAATGTCCATTTTCGTGATTTCCATATGTGATTTTGAAAATCGTGAAATTTAACACCAATATTGCCCATATTCATCGTTCCGCCAATATCCTTTCAACGGAACATCCCCCGTGGAACCTGGGCCAATCTGGGTTGTGGCCAATGCAATGAAAATGTCCATCATCAATGTCCAGTTCCGTGGAAAAGTCAATTAAAAAAAAAAAATCTTGATTTTCCTTTCACTTCAAGCAGACGTCAAATATTTGTGTGCGCTACTAGCGGGCGACTAAATTTGGTCACCCGCTGTTCACCGAGGGTCGAGCTGCTATTTTATGAGCGCGTTTGTGAGCGACCGGTGTGGGGATGAGTGAATCCTTACTGCGCGCGCCCGGTGGAGATGGTCTGACAGAAAGTTCTTTCAAATATCAAGCAGTGCCATGCTAATTAATGATTGCAAATCAATAAAAGTGGTGTATAATGCATTTTTTAACATTTTATTTTAAGAATGTTGAAATTCTGGCATGTAATTTCAATGTTTACAAACAAACACAAAACCTTTGAAAAATATTTGCATCGTCCTAAAAAGAAACAATAAAACTTAAGTTGTCTAAGAGTGACCCAAACTACACTAATTTTTAAAATATCTTAAAATTTTCGATTTATTAAAAAAAATCAATGAAAAATATTTCTTATACATTGAACATTAGTTTCAGTGATTTTGGCTTTCAAAAATGTCCGTGAAAATCGATTAAGTTACCACCACCGATTATTACCACTATTTCAATTAGATTCCGCGTAAGAATTATAAATAAATAGATAAAAGCCCTTCGAACTCAAATTGAGATATCTGAAAATAGAAACCGATAGACACGGATATATTTTCAGGAAATGTAGTTGGAAATGTGTACTTTTAGGTGCATTGTTCGGTTTTGCGCCAAAATGCGCCATTTCGGAAACATAGCAACTTTAAAATAGGCTCAAAATCACTTAAAAACAGTTATAACTCCTTAATAAAGGCTCAAAAAAATTGCTGACTTCGGCAAAGATGTGTAATTTTATGTCATAAACAACTCATACATAGTAGGCCGCTAAAATGCTAACATTTTGAGTTATCACCAAAACAGTGCTTTTTTGGACCATTTTTGCAAAAATGGCGTATATCTCGAGTAGATTAACAGTTACAAATTTAGCGCCTTGGACAAACTTTCATAAAATTTTCTCCTCTACATCTTTGTCGAAGACACCAAAGCCCTACAACGTCAACTAACAAAGTTAGTTTTTGGTGGACACCCTGGAAGGTCGTCACCCTGTATGTCAATAACTTCAAAAGATAGCCCTTATCAAGTACAACAACTCGTTCGAAGACACATTGGGCTAGAACGTCAAATAAAGGAGTTAACAATTTATTCCACTTAACATTGCCATTCCGAACACTGTTCACTGCATTAGAATGCATTGAAACAGCACCAACCTTAAAGTGGCCAGGCCTACAGCGTAAACTTTACCGCAGCAATGATTCATTGAAGTGGGTTGAGTTTTAGCACGGATTGTTCAACCAACAACACAATTCTGAATCTACAGGGGAGGAAGAAGCGTGGGGATTTTGGAAGCCACCATGCTAAGAGGTGTTGGTGCTCTGGGACTCTCAGGGATGGCACATTGTATTTCCACAAATGACCTGGACACTATTTGCCATGGTTTTAGCACCACAACTTGCTCTCTTTCAAATAAAACAAAAAAAAATATATTGCAAAATAACTTGAAGTATTTTTGCTCCAATCTTATTCACCCAACGCAAACTTCAGAAGGTCAACCCTCTGCACTACAGCCCTCGAGTGCGGCTGCAATTCTATTGAAACGAACAAAACTCCCATTCTAAATTTAGCCCAGCTGATCGGAACGAGCGCGTCTGCGTCGGAGATGCCGCCGTTTCATCTCCAGAAGTCGATAAATACCGCGAACTGAACCAAAATGCGAACACAACAACAGAAGATTTGTTCTGCCTGAATCTGTATAGGAGAGTCATGGTTGTGTTTATCTCTGCGTTTGAGTTTTTTTTGCCTTTTTGTGTTTCTTCCCGCAATTCTACTTAAATTGAAGAGATTTTTCAAGGTTTCCGACGCTATGTTTGGATTTGACTTCTTGAGTCAGATGACATCAGGGAATATGCGTCTGTCATTTTGCTATTACAGAGATGTGACAGCTTAATTAGCATTTATTTTGAGCAATTGAATTTAAAAAAAAATTAACGAAAGGCTACCGGTAATTCGTTATGGGATAGCAAAATTCAGTTACACGATGTTCATATGACCTTGCAAATATGGCAACACTGTCTTAAGTTCTGAGTTCTTAATGATCTTCTGACCATTTTAAAGTTAAATGAATTAGTGTCGTATTTTAACAAGATTTTTTCCCCATAATTCTCTATCCAGGTCACAACGGTGGACATGCAGAAACCGCCGCCCGACTTCCGCACCAACTTCGAAGCGACACACCCGCCCATCCTGATCGACAACGGGCTGGCGATTCTGGAGAACGACAAGATCGAGCGACACATCATGAAGTCGGTGCCGGGCGGGTACAATCTGTTTGTGCAGGTGCGGATTTCTCAATCTCTTGAGATATTGAACACATTTAACAATTTGGTGCACAATTTTAGGACAAGGAAGTGGCCACCCTGATCGAGAACCTGTACAGCAAGCTGAAGCTGATGCTGGTCAAGAAGGACGAGAACAAGAACAACGCACTGCTGGCGCACCTGCGGAAAATCAACGACCACCTGGCGGCCCGCGGAACCCGCTTCCTGACCGGGGACACGATGTGCTGCTTTGACTGCGAGCTGATGCCCCGGCTGCAGCACATCCGGGTGGCCGGCAAGTACTTTGTCGACTTTGAGATACCAGTAAGTAGTGGCGTTCTTTCTGTGGGTGTAGTCAATATCAGTACTGATTTTTCCATTCCGTAGAAACACCTGACGGCCCTGTGGCGATACATGTACCACATGTACCAGCTGGACGCCTTCACGCAATCCTGTCCCGCCGATCAGGACATCATCAACCACTACAAACTGCAGCAGGTAAGTCGCTCAAGTTCAAGGTCCTTCAAACAATTGTTTCTAACACCATCAGTTCAAATCCTAAGTTGCTCCATCAAAACCTAAAAATTCCCATGATATTTTAAACAGCAAACATAGCTGTAAGTAACAACCGCTTTAAATTCGTCTCATTTAACATAATTTTTCGTTTATTTTACTTCCATCAAAACCCCCCACCCACGCGTGCATAACCCCATACAAATCAATAACCACCAACCACAATAACATCCAACCTTGGGATCACGCAAACATGGTCGTGAACAGGCCAAAGGTGACATGAAGGTATGTCGGTGTGTCCGTTCGCGCGCGTTGTTGTTCTGTTGTGTTTTGTGTCTTCTCTTTTATTTTTTCCTTCTTTTGCAAACTGTTGCACTTTTACCTTCCTGCCACTCTTATTCTCGCTCTATCGGTGCCTGCACGTGTTGGTGATACCGTCGTAGCCTGCTTTGATGTGGTTGGAGCACGAACGCCCGCTTTCGGTGTAAAATTACTGTGGCTTTTGTGTTCGTATTTCCTACTGGTGTCGTGTTCTTTTGAGGTTAGGAAACACAAATCTGGTCGCCATCTATCTTTTCAAACAAGCACCGGGTCTTCTTGTATTGATTGCACTTTAGTGCACTCTGGTGATTAGTAGCTGAAGCAACTTGTTGTATAATTTTCAACCCTCTGGCACCACTGTAAATGGCTAGAACGTTTGACAGTCACCAAAACCTCGAAGAGCCCACGTAGTAGTATTAGTGAAGAGCCCACGTTGTTTATCGTGGGCTCTTCACTAATACTACTGCGTGGGCTCTGTGAGTGTAGCAGTATTGGTGTTGCCTGTTTGTTTACACCAAATTTTCAAGAAACATCACTTTTTGTGTGTGCAAATCTGTTACGAAAAAAGGTGAGAACTGTTGCTTCCGATTGAGCGGGAAGATTTGCCGGGTTGTACTGGACCGGGGACTGGTCAAGTCCCGCTGTTGATCCTTCCGAACAACTCGCTGCAATCTCCGGCAGGGAGTAACCGACCAAGTGCAGAAACATCCGTGATTCCGGTGATTGTGGCGGAGCTGGTCTTTCCGAGCATCCTTCGATAACCTTCTCCGAGGACTGGCCCACTCCCGCTGTCGACTCGCACAGGGAATCGAAGGAATTGTGTAGAATCCGACCATTTGCGGACTTACAAGAAGTTCATCGCGAAGTGTTCCGAACAAATCTGAATTTTGAACTTGCAAAACGTCTTCATCGCCACTTCGCGGGGCATTTATCCATAGTATCTGGCGGATAGGGTCCTTCAGGAACATGTGTTTGGAAATCCGTCCCGTGTCATTATTTTTTCATGGAAATCATTTCAACATTATGAAATTATGCCTTTTTTTGCCACGCGGTTTGTTTATTTTCAAACTTTGACAGCAAATGCATTCTTCATCTTCTTTGTTGTCTTCATGTTCACGTCGAACATTTAGGTTTCATAAACATGGCCGTCGTGACAGAGGGCTGATAATTTTAATAAAATTTATGCTTTTATAATTTTTCTGCCAAGATGGCAATCATAATCAATCAGAACACGAGTTTAGTTCCATATTAATGCATTGCTAGTTGGCTGCGTTAAATGCTCTTTTTGTAGCTTATGGTTTTAAGTGAGCTTTTGGCATGCCTAATGGTATTTGACAGCTACAAAACCCTTGGTTTTCAATAGGCCCCCAAAACCAAAGCTAAAAACTCGATTCGCCACCTACATTCGAGTAGGAGAACTTTGGTGCAAGGTTACGTTTACATTTTTGCGCGATAAGTGCAAAGGGGAGTGAAAACTATTTTAAGATTTTTGCCTTCCTCACCTTACTGAGGAAAGGCTATAAAATCACTTGGAAATTAAACTTCTTAATTTGACGTCCTAGACCCACCTTTATGTATACCTATCGACTCAGAATCAAATTCTGAGCAAATGTCTGTGTGTGTGGTGAGATGTTGATCAAAAAATTGGCATTCGATTATCTCGACATTGGCTGAACCGATTTTGTCCGTTTTGGCGTCATTCGATCCGTCTTGGGGTCTCATAAGTCGCTAGTAACAATTATACAGTTTAGATAAGTACTTAAAAAGTTATGCTAAAAAAACGATTTTAGCAAAAGTCCGGAAGATTGTAAAAAGGGTGGTTTTTGTAAGAAAACCCGTCATGCTATACATTTTCAGAAAGATATTTAAAAGACCTTTCCAACGCTTCCAAAACATTGAAGATCTGACAACTCTATCAAAAGTTATAAACACATCAGAGTTATTTATGCACTTTTTGTAGGCCGGATATCAGATATTTTGATGGAAACGTTGTCCGGATCTCTCATGCGACCTATCGTAGGATGGGTATTCAAAAGACCTTTCTAACGCGTCCAAAACATTGAAGATCTGACAACCCTATCAAAAGTTATAAGCACCTAAGTGTTATTTACGCACTTTTTTGCATTTAAATGTGAGGAAGGCGCCAACCACCTAAGGCCCTTAGGCTAAGGGTGGATTAAGTAACGTTTTAAATGAAAATTGATGTTTTGGAATAAAATAAAGTTAACAGGAGGTAAGAAATAAAAAGTTCTATCGATTGACTTTTTGATTTTGTTTGCTAAGTTGCCTTTTTCATTGAAAATTCTGAGATCCGGATTGAAAACGCGAGAATGAGGTTAGATTGCTAATTTTGAAAATCATTCCAATTAACATTTTTCAAGCAGAGCGTTGCTTTTATGGTAGAAGTGACTTTAAAAAATCTTTATAAACTTTAATAATCTTCATTCTCAATTGATTAATTAGGTTTTGGTTGATTAAAACTTTACCTTATTTTGAATCAGATAATAAACATGTTAAATCGGACATCACAAGAATATTTTCGTTTATAACAATTAAGCTACTTATTTCTTACCTGAAAATTGTATAATTTGCTACTTATGTTGATTTTATGATGAAATAAAACAACTTCAAATTTCAAGCCAATTCACTCTTACAATATAATGAAAACATCACCCCAAGTTTCAACGCCCTCTAGCGGGGGGTAATTTTGACGTTTGATTGCCTATAAGCATGCCAAGCTGTTTGGCATGGCATTGCCATCTGCTTTTCAAGCCTCTCTCAAAACTTTCATAAAACCATATTGAAAGCCAGTCGGCTTTTATTTTCACCAGGTTTTATGTCCGAGGCATAAAACCTTGAATTTGTATGGGAATTCCCCCTTTTTCTCGAGCTTGGGAGTTTTGGTGTTAAATGCCGAAATAAAGCTACTAAGCAATCAAGATGCTGAATAAACCCTTAATAAAAATGGTGGTGGCTAGTTGGTTTAAAAATGTTACTTGCACAGTAAAAATTTGTGTAAATTTGGAAGGTGTAATTTTTGAAGGTTGAATAATACCTCTTTTATGATGTAATTTTACCTTAATTTAGACTGACAATGCGACATTACACCAGAATAGTGGTAAAATTACACATTTTCAGAGGTAAAATTACACATTTTTTTCTGACATAAAAGAGGTCCCCCTCCCAGATGTAACGTTCAGCAAACAAAAACAAACAAATGTCAAAATCTCTTCAAGGCTTCATTCCGCTGAACGTTACATCTGGGAGGGGGACCTCTTTTATGTCTGATAATCAACATTACACACTGTTCAGTTCACTTTTACACACTTGTATGGGATTTTTCAGTTCAAGTATGATTACACGAAAGTGTGTAATCAAACTTGAACTGAAAAATCCCATACAAGTGTGTAAAAGTGAACTGAAAAAAGTGTAATGCTGTTTACCAGTGTACAACGAAAAACATATTGTCAATCGAGTCTTCATTTTGCATCGTTCTGTGAACTGATGGTGCTCATCTTCGATGTTCCCTTGAATATTGACAACTGAGAGTCGACTGTATTACATGTAACGGCCCGGCTTTTTATGATTGCCAACCCAGTATCTTTGAGTAAGACGTTATCCAACGTCAAAAATTTACGTTTACTAGGGATTCTCATGAACTTGTGATAATCAATCATGGTCAAACAATTTAGTTTTCACATCAAATTCAAGTTCTGCAACCAATTTTAGATACAAATTCCTATTTTTATGCAGTGCAATTTTGTTTACAAATTCTTTAATTCTTAAAACCATATCTATTTGTAATGAAACATCATGAGTATCACTAAATAATATCTTAAAATTAGATAAGATAACAAAGTTTGAAAAATTGTATGACACTCGCTCTGACTCACAGAAGAATTGCGTTTAATCATTATTGATGATTAACCATGACGCAGAATTTCGTTCACATCATCTCAAATATTTATCTTGTCCCGATTCAAATTAAAAAATTCTACAGCAAAAAACAAAAATCTCCACTCCTTCCATAATCTTATCCAAACAGCTAGCTTTTGTGAGCTTTTGTTTATTTTACCGCGAGCGCAACTTTAAAAAAACCAAACAAACAGACGGTTAGTCGCAAAACGAATGGGATGAAGGAGGTCAAAATAAGCAATTTGGTATTTTTGGAAGACGAATCGATTAGGAGGGTTTTGAAGAATATACTTTCGGTTTGTTTGTTTACGATTGCCTGTTAATTTATCAACTTTCTTAAATTTTACTCTAAATTTGACAGCAGCTGCAGACAGTAAAGCCCCTTATAAATAGGGTTGATTCCCATCACATTCACCTCTAATTAGTCCACATATCACGTTACGTTTTCTTGCACTTTCCCTATCGTTTCGATATCATAATAATCCGTTTCACGCATTGTGCTTTTCATGTTCTTTTGTTTTGGTTTAGTTTTTTTCCCTCGTAATCGTAGTTGAGCAGTTCTCTAGGATTTCGGTCATTCGATTTTTTTTGTATTTTTTAATCCGACTGAAACTTTTTTGGTGCCTTCGGTATGCCCAAAGAAGCCATTTTGCATCATTAGTTTGTCCATATAATTTTCCATACAAATTCGGCAGCTGTCCATACAAAAATGATGTATGAAAATTCAAAAATCTGTATCTTTTGAAGGAATTTTTTGATCGATTTGGTGTCTTCGGCAAAGTTGTAGGTATGGATACGGACTACACTGGAAAAAAATAATACACGGTAAAAAAATTTGGTGATTTTTTTATTTAACTTTTTATCACTAAAACTTGATTTACAAAAAACACTATTTTAATTTTTTATTTTTGATATGTTTTAGAAGGCATAAAATGCCAACTTTTCAGAAATTTCCAGGTTGTGCAAAAATCACTGACCGAGTTATGAATTTTTAATCAATACTGATTTTTCAAAAAATCGAAATTTTGGTCGTAAATTTTTCAACTTCATTTTCGATGTAAAATCAAATTTGCAATCAAAAAGTACTTTACTGAAATTTTGATAAAGTGCACCGTTTTCAAGTTATAGCCATATTTAAGTGACTTTTTTGAAAATAGTCGCAGTTTTTCATTTTTTTAAATTAGTGCACATGTTTGCCCAGTTTTGAAAAAAATTTTTTTGAAAAGCTGAGAAAATTCTCTATATTTTGCTTATTTGGACTTTGTTGATACGACCTTTAGTTGCTGAGATATTGCAATGCAAAGGTTTAAAAACAAGAAAATTGATGTTTTCTAAGTTTCACCCAAACAACCCACCATTTTCTATCGTCAATATCTCAGCAACTAATGGTCCGATTTTCAATGTTAATATATGAAACATTTGTGAAATTTTCCGATCTCTTCGAAAAAAATATTTTGGAATTTTCAAATCAAGACTAACATTTCACAAAGGCCAAACATTCAATATTACGCCCTTTTAAAATGTTTGTCTTGATTTGAAAATTCCAAAATATTTTTCGAAAGATCGGAAAATTTCACAATTGTTTCATATATTAACATTGAAAATCGGACCATTAGTTGCTGAGATATTGACGATGAAAATGGTGGGTTGTTTGGGTGAACTTAGAAAACATCAATTTTCCTGTTTTTAAACCTTTGCATTGTCTCAGCAACAAGGTCGTATCAACATAGTCGAATAAGCAAATATAGAGAATTTTCTCAGCTTTTCAAAATGAAACAACTGAAAAATGAAAATGCGACTATTTTAAAAATCTTAAATATGGCATAACACGAAAACGGTGCGCTTTATCAAAATTTTAGTAAAGTACTTTTTGATTGCAAATTTGATTTTACATCGAAAAATGAAGTTGAAAATTTTACGACAAAATTTCGATTTTTGAAAAATCAGTATTGATTAAAATTCATAACTCGGTCGTATTTTTGCACAACGGAAATTTCTGAAAGTTGGCATTTTATGTCTTCTAAAACATATCAAATAAAAAAATTAAAATAGTGTTTTTGTAAATCAAATTTTAGTGATAAAGTTAAATAAAATCGCAGAAATTTACGTCAATATTATTTTTCAGTGTAGTCGTATCCTTACCTACAACTTTGCCGAGTAAATCGTCAAATTCCTTCAAAAGATACAGATTTGAATTTTCATGTCATTTTTTATGGACGCTGCCAAATTTGTGGAAAATTAATGGACAAACTAATGATGCAAAATGGCTTCTGGCGTACCGAAGGCACCAAAAAAGTTTCAGCCGGATTAAAAAATACAAAAATTAAAATTGAAGAAAAAAGACCGATTTCGTAGAGAATTGCTCAGTTGCTCATTGACAGAGAGCGAGCAGTTGCAGAAAATCAAGCATGCCTTTCCGTATCACTGAGCTCTCCTCAAGTGGTGGATGGGTTGCTTCGATTGGTTTTGTGTGTGCTTTCAAGGCTATGGGTCTCTCGATGTGCGCAACAAAACAAACAAAAAATATCACTAATGTGTATGTAATTACTCTTGCCCTTCCCCACAAAAGATGCTGAAAATGAAGAAGCACGAGGAGCTGGAAACGCCCACGTTCACCACTTCGATTCCGATCGATCTGAACGACCATTGAGAGGGTGGCCGTTTTGGCCGGACCGGTAGTCGTCCTGTTTTGCACCGGGGGAGCGGAACCAATAGCAACAGCAGCAGTTGTAGTAGTTTCAATTAAATAATGTAAAAGAAACAATTTTGATAACCATTTACAATAACATTTACCAACCACACACACATACATACACATACGCATATTATACATCAAAACAAACACACGCAAAACAGCGATTTTCCCTGTATGATAACACAACAAACACACAAAACAAAACAAAACAAAAAACAAGTCTATTTTGGCAGCAGTGCTGCCAACCGCAATAACAAATTCGATCTATATACATAAATGTACGCTCTTACAAGTAACGATTGTTTTATTATTGTTTGTATCTCGCAACGGCCATCTTGGATGAGGAAAACTAATACATACACACACAAAAAGAGGTGAGAGTATACAAACACAGGCATCGTGTAAAGCATGAGAAAACAAATGTAAAGTTTTTATTCTAAGTAGAGTTAAATGGAGCAATTCCTTTGTTTATTATACCATTTTATTAAACGTTTTGGATTCGAGAAAAGACACGCAGTTGAATTGAATAAATTTAACCTAAATGAATCGCAATTTGAATTGTTCATAGTTACGTTTTAACGCAAATGTTTCTTTCGCTTGAATGATGTAGAAAATGAATAGTTGCAATTAGGTGTATTTACAGTAAACTTTCCTTACACTCGCCTAATCAAATGGGCTGGAAGGGCAAAATGGCCCGCTTAAGCTCTAAACTGCAAACAGAATCAACGAATCTTTGAACTGAACAAACCGTCTCTGCAAAACAAAAAGCATCAAACAAACATCTGAAGTGGAAAAAAATCACAACTTTTTAGTTTTTAACATGGTTAAGTTGAAGCGAGGAGAACAATTCTAGTTTGATAAGTGTTCCAGTCGATGGCACATTTTGTGTAAATAAACAATATCCTAACGTTGCAACTTAAAAAAAACAAGAAATAAAGCTTCTACACCACCCTTAAGTTAGGTTCCGGTTATAAAAATATCTACAAAAAGAAACAAATGTGCGCATCAGCTTTTTATTGAAGTAAACAAACACTAAATTTAAACTTTCCTATCATCAATTGAAGTAAGCAAATTAAAAAAAAAAAAGAGTTATGTTGTTGTAAATTATTTACCGCAATCTTGTTTTATGTTTACTCTGCAGCCCAGAGCAGAATTAGAAATAAACTTAATTCGTCACGAAAGTAGTGTGTTGTGATTTTGCAAATTTGATGACATCCCTATTTTCTGCTACTTAAATACTGCTTAGTTAAGGAAAGGTTGTATTTAGAACGTTTTGAAATTAGTTAAGTAAAAAATGTCACTGAATCTGCTTTTGAAAAAGCCGGCCTTTAAAATTCTCTTCTTTTATTCTTAAATCTTAAATTTCTGATTTTTTTGAAATTTTGAATTGTTTATTTTTTAATTGCAGAATTTTCGAATAAGTTTTTAGTTTTTTTTATTTTCAGATTTTTGAATCAAGAAATTTGTTTGTTTTTTTTTTAATTTCGGATATCTGTTTTTCGGATTTTTATTACAGTGTACTCTGTCTGTGTCGATATTGAAGGGACAGTTTTGAGCGGTGGATGTAAATAGTTTTCAAAGTTTTTGTCCCTCAGCGACAACCCTTATAGAACAACAAATCGAAGCATGCTTTTGAAGGGACTGCACAATTTATTGACAGATGGAGCATTATTGATATCGAGAGATTGATATCCATAATGTTGACTGTATTACAGTAGTTGTTTGTTAACTGGGCGTTGTTTAACTGGGCTCTCGATAACTGGGCCGTAGCCCAGTTAAAAAGCAGACAAACGTCAAAAAACCAAAACAAACCAAAATGTCCGAGGGGTTAATGGATGCAAAAATCATATTCAATTAATAAAAAAAACTTTTTTCAAAAAATTGTTTAATTTCATATTACATTTAAAGAAATATGAAAAGTAAGCATTGTAAATAAATTTGAGTAACTTTTATTTTAATATTTCAACTGGAAAATATAATGCATCGGTGGTCCCCTCGTTATTTTTTGTTCAGCCCAGTTAACGAGCAACATTCGGTGACTTGGCTACGCTCTCAGCCCAGTTACCGAACAACTACTGTATATGTTATGAATAGTTCTCTTTTCCATTGTTTTAGTTTGATATTTTGTCCTTATCCCCATAAAAAGGTGTTAAAATTGCGTCATTTTACCCAACTATCCAAGCTATGGTCTAACTTTTTTAACACGAAGCCAACTCTTCTAAAAAAATATGCTGAGATAAACATTAACTGAGACAAACATTGAAATAAACGCTCAACATCCTTTCAATGCAACTTTAACTTGTTCGACAATGAAGCCGATTTAAACTTCTTTCCTTTCACGGACGTCGTAATCGTACGTGTTTACTTCTGTAAAAAATTGTTCAAGTTAATTTTGACGGAAAAAACGAGAAGATCCTTGTTGCTATTAAGGTTGTTTTTTTTTTTGCAAATTCTATCCCGATGAACTAGCTATTACCCAGTCACGACGTTCTAGCAAGATTCTAGCAGAATTCTTAGAGAGCTGGATATTCTTAGAGCATTCTAGCAGAAATGTTCCACCGTTCTAGCAGGATTCTGACAGAACCAGCTCTGCTAGAATATTTCGTGACTGGGTAGGAACAATCTTTAAATGGAGAATGATGTGATATCTTTGTTCTGTATATTGAAAATGTCGTATAAAATATATTTTATTTTGCAACTGCAATATATGGTATGTTCTATTGTACAATTTCCTAATTACTCAAACGCTACTCTAATCTCCAATCAAAATAAATCTCTTCCAACAAACCCGCATTCGCCATCAACTGCTATACTTTTTCAAAAAGTTCAGCTTTCTATCATAAACCTCTCGTGGCAACAGTGCCGACAGAAAAAGGTGCGTTATCACACCGGTCATCCCCCAGACAATCTCCTCTCCGCCCAGGTACACCGGAACGGTGTAACCAGCCCGGAACTGAGTGTGCCGTCGATTGCCAGGTGCCAGAAACGTTTCAATCGGCACCGTAAACACCTTCTGCACCTCGTCCGGATTCGGTACCAGGACGTCCCGGCTAAATTCCCGGATGGTGCCCACCACCGGCGTAATGGCCGGTCCAAAATTCGGTATCAGTTCGTTTCCGCAGCCCCAGATGTCCACACTGGTCCGCGGAACTCCGATTTCCTCCTCGGTTTCCCGCAGGGCACACGCTTCGAAGTTGGCATCCCCCGGATCTCGGATTCCACCTAAAAAAAAAATCTAACTATTTACGCTGATATTAAGAAAATTCAGTGACCTCACCCGGAAAGGACACCTGTCCCCGGTGGTGGCTCAGCTTGGCCGATCGGAGCGTGTACAGCAGGCTGACCTGGCCATCCACGGTGCACAGGGGGATCAGCACGGCTGCCGCTTTCGTCGGAGGTTTTGACGAGAGGCGGATTTTTGGCAGCACCCGGAAGGCTTCGATGACGCGGGTTTGCTCGGACTTGTTTGACAGCAGGGCGGGGCTGATGACGGCGGAATTGGTGCTGTAGAACCGGAAGTTTGCCAAGAGGAATGGCCTTGAACTGATTGACATCGCTTTAATTGTTTGATTAATAAATTATTGAGTAATAACGGCAGTGTTTGTTGTTATTCAACAGCACGGTGCAAAACAAAAAGTTTTTTTTTGTCAACTTTTGTTTACAACATCAGCTGTTTATCAGCCCGTCAAAAAATGCCGCCTGGTGGCGAGTAGCAGAAGCTGCAGTTATCGAGGGGTGTGCAAACGGTGTTGATTACTTTGAACTTTAAGGTGCTTTATGCCAATTTTGTATTTCCAAGATTTTATTTTATCTTTTGCAATATTACCAATTTTTCTTTCTTTTTTAACAAAGCGGTATACACAGAAAAAAATATGTGAATTTACACAGCACGTAATTACTGTTTCTTATGTAAACTCACTCAATGTAATGTTGAAATATGATGTAAAGAGTAAAAAGTCATGGAAACTTCTCCAATGTAAATCTAAATCTAATGTAAATCATGAATTTAATGGAAACGTTGAGCATGGAAACTCAAATCTGATGAATTTCTACCCGTGTTCGGCTTCCTGTAAATTCCTATTTAATGTAAATCATATATCCAATGTATTTCTGCCAAACGTTGACTTCAAAACTACCCGAACTAAAAATAGTTATATTTGGTTCTCTTTCTATCGCTCTCATACTTCGCCGGCCCACTGCCTGAGCCTCGCCCTGAACAAGTTGATGCTTTAGCCACTCGTTTATAAAATGCGAAGATGGCTCAGTCGGCAGCGGGTAGCAGCAGTAACACCGAACATTCTTCTCGTCGTCCGTTCGATTCCAGTCCAGCGTTATTCCACTTGGCCGTCGACGAGAAAGCATCCCCTACCTGAGAAACAACTTTTTAAAATCCGAATTTCCTTTTGCTGCCCGCTTCAATCATTTTAAAATAGAACATAGGCCACACCCTTTTCCTACTGCAAGTCGAGCTTCTCATTCCCATTGGCCAATCAGAATTAGTTGATTTGAACTAATGTAAATTCAAAAGTAATGTAAATTCCAAAACTAATGTAAATTTTCAAAACTAATGTAAATTTCCAATGAATATAATGTAAATTTCCAATGAACCTAATGTAAATATACATCATTTATCATGATACCTTTTGGTACATGATAAATAATGTAAATTTACAGAAATATTTTTTTCTGTGTACGCACTTTGGAAGGAACTGGTTAAGAAAATTTTCAAATTGGCAGCAGCGGCAGTGAATGCAAGCCAGAGAGGGTGCACACCGGTTTTTTTTTGCTGAAATTAAGTAAAATATTACTGAATTTTTATCAACTCCGGAGTTTTTTTCATTGAAAAGGTCCAATTAACCAAATTTTCAGTTTTTTTGCTTTTTGGGTGTATTTTAATACCCCTGACTCAAGGCGGTTTCAAAAACACCCAAAAAGCAAAAACTGGAAATTTGGTTTATTGAACCTTTAAAAAAAACTCCAGAACTGAAATTTCAGTAAACGATTCAGTAATTTAGACTTTACTGAATTCTCAGTTAACTGACATTTGCCACTTTGACAGATAGTTAACTGAAATTTCAGTAAAATGGTTGCAATTTTCTTGTGTCAGTTTTACAGATCATTTGCTGAGGATTCAGCAATCGTTGCTGGTATTTCGGTTATCAAATTTTGTTTGCCATTGGAAATGTTTCCAGTACTACTGTTATTTATACATTAATTTCATCAATCCTCCAAACCTAAAAAACTGGTGGTTAGCATTGAGGCATTTCCAGAGTTTACTTTGAACCCGAGCAGACGGAAATAACTTGGGAATAACATTTTTTGATATTTAAAAATACTAGGCCAATAACATTTTATGTTATTTATAACAAGACTTGTTATTCGTCGTTATGAATTTTGTGTTATTGGATTGTTATTGTAAAAATAGACTAATAACACTTTTAGTTATTCTTCGAACAAATCTTTGTTACTATTTTTTGTTATTTTAGCAACTAATCCGATCATCCCAACAACAGTTGTAGGTATTCTTCCATAAAAAAAATGTTATTCCAAAGTTGTTTTGGTTTTCAATCAATATCAGACCGATAACAAATTTTGTTATGATAACATAAACTGTTATTAAACTCTTATGCAAAAATGGTTTTTTCGTGAAGATTCCATAACCCTCTCTGTTATTTTAACAGTATTTGTTATTGAAATGGTATGAATTTTGTTAATACCGTCTGCCCGGGAAAAGGTACTATAAGCTATTGTTTTTCATATGTTTCTAGGACCTATTGAAACAAACCTCTAGATTTGTTGTTCACATTTTCTTACCTTTGTTTCTGAAGATCACAAAACAAAATTAAAAAAAAACAACACGTTTGAAAGAGACATTTCAAATTGACAGTATGCAGTTACTGATTTTTCATCAATGTTGTTGTTCATTGCCGAATTTAGGCGAAAATTATGATTATTGAATCGCATTCAGTGTTATTTATTTGACTGAAATGGCAATCCAAAATTTGCTGCATACAGAAAATTTACAATATTTTACCATATTAAGGCCAATACGCACATCTCAAGAAAAGTGGTCAAGAAAAGGCTTTACGAACAACAGATTGATTTCTTGGGGCTTTCCAGAACAGACGGTAATAACTAAATTCATGCCATTTCTATAACAAATACTGTTAAAACAGAAAGTGTTATGGAATATTTTTGCGAAATCAATTTTTGCATAAGAGTTCAATATCAGTTTATGTTATCATAACAAAAATTTTTGATCGGTCTGATGAAAATCAAAACAACCTTGGAATAACATTTTTTGTTATCGAAGAACACCTACAACTGTTATTGGGATGATCGGATTAGTTGTTAAAATAACAAAAAATAATAACAAAGATTTGTTCGAAGAATAACTTTAAATTTTATTAGTCTGTTATTAAAATAACAATTCAATAACAAGAAAATCTTAACGGCGAATATCAAATCATGTTATAAATAACATAAAATGTTATTGGCCTAGTATTTTCCAATATTAAAAAATGTTATTCCCGCATTATTTCCGTCTCGGGTTTCTTCATAAATAAAAAAAATACTGTGTAGAGTAGACAAAAATCAATATTTTAGGAAATTTTATATCCGAAAATGTCTATTCTGAAAAAAATAATATTCCAGATAACGTCTTTGGGCCAATACGCACCTCCTAAGAAAAGGGACAAATAAATGGTTTTACGAACAGCAGAACAAAGGAGAGAGAATGATTTCTTGGGGCTATTCTTCACCCTCTCTAGCTTGCTTTCGCTGCCGCTGCTGCCCATTTGATTTTTTCTTGACCGGTTCCTTCCGATGTGCGTATACCGTTTTTTTCCGGTAAATTCTCTTCCGGATAATCTAAATCCCGGAAAACGTTTTTCCTGGAAATTGGATTCTGGATACTTTTATGAAACCGTTTTTTTTTTAATCACGACTAATATTTTGGAAAAAAACAAATTTATTGTTTTCAACTATTTTGTAATGATAGGTATGCGATTTAAAAAGATAAGATATTTTCTTAAAAAAATTCAATGGCCTTGTACATATCTTATCTGTTTGTGTTAGCTTTTCAAAAAAAACATCATTCCGTATAAGGTTTATTTCGGAAAACGTCCTTTTTAAATATTCATAATTCCGAAAAGCGTTTATTCCGGGAAATCAGATTCCAGATTGTTATAATATTGTAAAATTGAATTTTTAAATCGCGACTTACATTTTGAATTTTTAAATCGCGATTAACATTTTGAAAGAGTAGAATTTATTGTTTTAATCATGTTTTAATGATATGATACCTTGAAATTGTAAAAAAATTGGAGGTGGAGGATAACTACTTATTTTCTTCAAAATTAAATTAGGTAAAATATATTTTTTGTGTAATGCAACATGGGATGGGATTTTTTCTTTCACGACAATACCACACACCTTGGAACCAGAAACACTTTGATTAGAGACTTTATTTCATTTTTTTTTCCTGTGACTTCGATCAACTAACAAATATATTCTCTAAATAGTAATAATGGTTCATACTTGTTTTGTTTTGCTTTATGTGACTGCTGATTTATTTAGATTTTTTTATTTTATCATTTGTTTTTGATTGACTTGCGTCCGTTCTTCAATCGTTTTGTTTTTTTTTCGCGAAATGTTTATTCTTTTTTCTGTTTATTCGATCTTTTATCCAGATTTTCTTTAGTATAATTTGTCTTTAATTCGAGTGTCAAACTAATCGTTTTTACACTCGCATTTTTTTTTCTTACTGATTTTCACTAAATTGTCCTTCACGAGCTGCTTTCGAGATTGTTTTTTGCTACAAACTTGATTTCCCAGTTTGTATCGCTTTGCTCATTATTGTTTTCATGTCTCAAGTGAATCATTCATCCCCGTGGCAGACAGCACGCAGCGCAACGGGAATGATTGTATGTACAAAATTTAGAATATTTAGACCTTTTCTTTTCTTCCTTCCTTCTTTTCAGTTATTTTAGTTTGCCATTTTTACTAACGATCGTATTTGTTCTGTTCTGAAGTTCTTCTTTTTTCTTCATTGTAACAAGTTTGTTTTAAAAGTTATTTTTAGATTGAATGTAAAAATTCTATACTGTTTTGTCCTTGATAGCACTAATTGTATTTCAAGTAATGTTTGATCTTTTTAGGAATTGAGGAAGTTTTTTTTTTGTATATTCGCTAGTATATCTTTAGTAGATCCATTTTAATGATGTATTCGACTTGATTTTGCGCAAAAATCAACTGACTCCCAGCACGATTCTTTCTATTCATTTTTGGGTTGGACCTTTACTTGTTCCTATATCTGATAATTTCTGAGGCTACTAACACTGTTTTTTTGTTCTGTTTCTTCTTCTTTGTATAGTAAAATTGACTTTTTCTGATTCCCCTACTGTCTAACTTAGTGAGTAAATGCCTTGCTTTCATTGATTTTGGCACATTGTTCCTCCTAATTCACTACTACTCTCATAATGCGACATTGTTGGTATGAGTGAGTGTTTTTTTTATGCTATCCTCTTTTGTTCTGCAACGATAGCAATCTGACTAGAGCTTGGATTTTTGGTTTCGCACTTCAAGTTTGTCACGTGAGATTCACAACTGTGTAAGGCTACCTCTTTCGAAATAAGTGTGCAAAATGTCATCGATTTGTGGTGGCAGCCTGCCACTGGCAGCAGTGGATTCTGATCTAGATCAATGTTGATTACAGAAGCGCCCCTCGGAAACGTCAAATTTACTGAGAACTTCTGTCAGAAACCAACAGCAAAAGAGACGAAAGTGGAAGTGCAGAAGCTGCAGCACGAGGAGGTAAATATTTTCGTTCTCAGCTGTGGAAAAACACCGAAGTTGTAAATAAGTTGTGATTTTGTGAAATTTTGATCGGATTAAAAAGTCTGAGCAAAGGAATGGAAGCGTTCTAACCTCACTTTTCTTATGGGTCAATACGCACTTCCCAAGAAAAGGGGTCAGGAAATGGCTTTACGAACAGCAGAACAAAAGAGAGGTAACGATTTATTGGGGCTTTTCTTCACCCTCTCTGGCTTGCTTTCGCTGCCGCTGCTGCCCATTTGATTGTTTTCTTGACCGGTTCCTTCCGAAATGCGTATACCGCTTAAAGATGGACTTTTGTTATGAGTTGTGACTGTTATTATTAAGTTACTTGGATCAATTAAAGTCTGTAAGGAAGCTCGTGACCTAGACCAAAAACCAATCGGTTTCGAATTAAGGACCAATGCGGATAGTGAGGCCAACCTTGGCTCTTCTTTCGAGTACGTTCGTAGAAGAAGGGGAACTAGAAAAGGACTACGGACAGAGAGTGAGAGACTAGAGATTAAATTTTCCTTCAACTTTTGGTATAACGATGAGTATTGACTTAGGAGTATTCGGCTAGACTAGCGTTTCCGAACTGGACCGGTCTCATCATACGCTGCTTTCGTTCTTCGGCGGCCGGTGGCTGGGCGAGGACGTGACGGACGATGAGTACGAGGACGAGGAATGGATGGTGGCGATGCTGCCGATCCGGGTGGAACCGTTCGAGCTGAAACCTGCGGTCGCGACCGGGTGGCCTGGGTCGGCCGGGTAGACGGAATGCTTCTTGCGGACGTCCCATTTGGTCGGAGAGGACGAAGACTTCTCCGCCAGGCCGGCCAGCAGTGGAAGTGACTCGTTCCGGGCGAAGGAGGACGATGACGGATCGTCTTCCGGATTGTGACGTTTGTTTGCCGTAGAGGTAGAGTGAGTGTGACCTTTGAGTCGCTGGTTGTTTATTGTCAACCGAACGGGGCTTTCACCGGAGTGCGCCAACAGAGATAGTCGCTCGTCGGAGGTGACCTCGGGATACACGGGGAAGTGGGACTCCAGAACTCCGGGCTTGAGACAGGAGTTCTGTAGCGTTTTACTGCTACTACTACTGCTAGAGGTGAAGTTGTTTGTACTGGATGCACCGCTGTGGTCCAGGTCTCCGGTAAGAGAGGACATGGCACTGTGGTAGGTATCGCTGGAACTGGCAGTCTTGCTGCCTCCTCGCGTACTACTGTTTCCGCTGCCTTCACGACTATTGTTGAACTTGAAGATGTTGAACGAAGTGTACTTGTAGTTGTAGCACTCGCGGTGGTTGAACTTTTGGCAGCACGGTCCTCCAGGTGATCTCCGACAAGGACACGACGGGCAGTTGGAGATGCACTCCTGCGGTATCGCACTATCACTAACGGTGAACGAAGTCTTTTTGGTTCCAGCGCCATTCGTTCCGGTACTTCCGCCGGTTGTCGCTTGCCGAACTTGGAGCTCATCAAGGTTATCTGCAGATTTTGAGTTTTCCTTGATCGGTGAAGTCCCGTCGGTATCCGTGATCCCGTTTCCATCCAGCACGATCACATTGTGTGCCGACTCGTAGCTGTCCAGGGTCGAGTCGCTATCCGAAGGCACTCGGTTCAGCACGAAGATCTTGCCCATCCGCTTGTAGCTGTTGATCGTTCGCATGTCTTCGGCGCACAACGCCAGATTTCCGCTGACCTTGGGAGTCCTCCGCATGATCTTCGGCGTATGCAGTTGACTCTCCAGCAGTGGATCCGTTCCGTCACCCTTCTGTCCACCTTCCTTGCTTTCGCTGATCTTCTCCAGGTACCGATCGATGCTGGACGCCAGATTGACGCCAAAACTCGCCCGCGAGCTTATGCTGGATAGTTCCGACAGACTTTCCGGACTGGCGAGCGGTGCCAGCCCGAACCAGTCGTCGTGAATGAGGTCGATCTTCTTGATTTCACCCGAGTTTGTTCGTGTTCCATTCCACGACAAGCTCATCGGTTTAGAACTGCCGCTTGCGACCGGTTGCTGTTGTTGAGACCCTCCTCGTATTACGCTCGGTGAAGGGTTGAAGTTGACCATCTTGGCCGTAGTAGCGTTACTGGCCGAACTGGATGCTCGCGGTTGCTGCTGCGGTCCGTTCAGAATCACCGTCGTCGCTTCGCTTGGTCCGGACAAGCTTCGGGATGCCGCTGTCATCGACGAGGCTCGACATCTGACTGCGAACCCCGAGGATGCTACCGGCTATGGAGGACGCTTTGCTGGGTGTTGGGAGGCCGCCGTTGGGATCCTGTGGTGATTGCAAACTTGTAAAGGACGTTTCCAGACAGATTTTGTGTGGTACCGTAGGTGAGGCCGGACTGTGGACCGGGTGAGAGTTTGGTGTAGCAGCAGGATGATGGCCGTCCGACTGGGCAGCGATGGCGAGCAGGTGCTGGTGCTGACCGTCCGGAAAGAACGCCTCGATGGCGTCCGAAGCGATCGACGAGTTGGCGTTGGATGACTGACGTTGGGGTTTACGGGGGCCGACCGTGGTTATAACCTAGAGGGTGAGAAAGGAAGGTTTAGAGAAGGGTTGAATACTTCAGAAGACTGTGTAGTAGCTTGAAGATACTTACTTTGTAGGTATTGAACTCCGAAGAAAAAAACCCGTGCAAGAAAACCAGTGGAAAGTGTGCTTACCTTTGACATTCGACAACGCTCTGGAAGTGACTAAGAAGGAACAAGCATGCAAACTTACCTCGCTCAAAAACTCAAGAATACACCCAAAGTAAAGTAACGCAAAGGCCAAACTAAGAAAATAATTGTCCGCCTAGCCATCATTGTGCAAGCCCTCTTCTTACGGAATCTAGTGACACGCCACTGAGCTGGAATCTCTCTTGTGTTGGCGACGTCACCGAAAACACAGTTTCGTAAACTCATTTTCCCGGTGACGCCATAACCTCTACCTGGTGTCGTTAATCGACCGTGGATTGAGCAGTTCGCCGGAATCGGTGATGTCCTGCAGGGTGGTGGCCGCGGTGGCGTCGTTTTTGAGTACCACCACCGTCATCATCATCGTCGGGGAGGTCGTCGTCGTCGAAGATGTCGCCGTCGGTTGCTGCGTTACGGCCCCCTTTGGGTCATCGACCGCGACCGCGCCGCCCTCTTTTGACAGTTCGGAGGGGCATTGCTTTTCGCAGTGTTGTTCTACGAACTGCAGGAAGGGGTGTTTGGGTGTGTTTGTGTTTTTGTTTTGGTTTGAACATTTATTGGGTGCGAATCAGGTGTGAGTTGTTGGGTTGACAGTTTTCGAGAGTGAGTTTTATGGATTTGGTGAGCATTTTCCAGATATGTCAGGAAAGAAAGGAAGAAAGGATATAATTGTAGCGATCTTCGGTTTTCTTACAATATGACGATTCGGAAAAGAGTTAGTGAAAAGCTAAAACAAAACAAAAGCGAGGCAAAGACTCTAGCGATTTCTTGAGATATTAGAATTTGAAACAAGCACTTTATTAGACTCGAAATTTCTATGGATTAAAAATAAGCCAAAGATCACTAACTGGACGTGGAGAAATTTCATGAGACACACACTGAAAAAAGATTAAGAGGAAATTTCGGAAAACAAACAAGAATAACGAGTGAAGAAAAGAGAAGAAAATAGAGACAAACAAATGGATCAAATGTCACTGAGAGAAGCATTGTGTGGCCGGCCAATCGTTGCACAACTAAACCAACAGAAAATCTTGCTAGTTTTAACTAAAACATTTTTTCTTCGATTTTGTACATGATCTGAACGAGGGATGTACGCGCGGGCGTATGGGCGTGTGTATGGTTTTGTTAGTGTGTGTGAAGTTTCCAGAATATTTACATACTCTAATTTAGGCTGCACAATGCACAGGTTTAAAACACACCTTCTCAATAGCTTTCGGTAGGGTTTCACGCACATTTCACGTCACGGTCACGAACTCTGGTAAGTTGCTTTTATTGTGTTTATTTTGAGGATATTATTTTAAATTTTTTATTACAATGCTACATTGTTGGTTAGCGGACGAAATTATTTTCTTTTTGTGGGTTTAGAATACTGAACAGAAACGAGTTGTACAACTACAACGGAAAACGGATTACTAAAAAAAAAATGTGGGTGCTAAACGTAACATGTAACGACCAATTCTAATTACAGTACTATTTGCGTTCGCTATAGAAATATATTTGAGGAAGCTAGGCTGTTTATTTATTAGTAAGAAAGCTTAACATATAGGTGAAGTTTTAAACATGCAAAACATTTCTACTTTTTGTAATAATTGCTATTATGTATTGTATTTTTAAGGGATATCAAACCCTTAAACAAACTTTTTATTTTTCAATGATGTAAGAGGACGCCGTATGAAAAGTGACAGTTCATAACTTTTGAGTAAACTATATACACTGAAACCCCGATGGTTTGACACCAACTGTTGTCAAACAAACGGAGCCACTTTTAAGTTTTACACCCTCTTTACACTGAGCTCATACTTACTACCAAACGTTTGGTTTGAGAGTAAGTGTGAGTCTCGTGTAAAAATGTCGAAAATTAATGAATTCTAACCCGTGGATCAATTGGACAAGTAAAGAGGTGAACAGTTCAGTAGAAAGTGAGCAAACAAGTTTCATTTCCCCGTTCCGGTTAAGTCTGACTACGACGAAACATTTTTGAGTAAAAAATTAAACATTAGTTTGCACCTAAATAGTTTTTTTTATTACTTTGAGATTCTACCCTCGCTAAAATTGACAATAAATTTACAGTGAGCAAGACAATCACAATCGTTAGTTATTTCCTATAATCACAATATCACTCTCCCGTGCTTCCCAACCCCTGCTGCCAGTAGAAGCCAAGCTTGGCCAGCACGGCCTTACATCCGTACCGGTTCACGTCCATGCTGTCCATCACGGTGCGCAGCAGTCGCGGGTTCTCCTTCACGTTGTAGCCCAGTGAGGCCGCCTCCTGGTGCACGCACCGCTCCAGATCACCTTCATCCAGTTGCCTCAACCGAACCCGCTCGATGGTTCCGTTCAGGACGCCAAAATTTCCGTCGATTTCGTCGAAGGCCGTTCCTTGAAAGACGAATATGGCCGTCGTAGGCATCGTGTCCTTGGTCGCGACAAATGACATCCGTTGGTCCATTTTGTTGACCGTGGCGATGTCTTCCGAGCCGAGCCCATCGATGATCAGCAGGTTGTGACCACACTTGGGTTCCAGCGGTGCGCTTCTTAGCGATTGAACAAACTGCTGAAAGCGGGCGTACTGTTGATCCGGATTTGGACTAACAGACAGGGTGAACCGGTGTACGTTTGGCCTCCACTGGAAGTTCTCGGCGATTATGGTGGCCATCAGGCTTTTCCCAACTCCGACCGAACCAACAAGGGCTAACGAAGAGTACAACTGGTGCCGGTTATCGTAAAAGACCCGCGACACATGCTCAATCGCGTCCCGTTGTCCAACCAGCTGGGCATCCAACGCTCGGGTCACGTTGAAAAGTCCAACTGCCGGCTGCAGTAATCCTCAGCACCGTACAGCAACAGCTCGTACTGTCGCTTGTAACGTTTGTAGAAATCTTTCCTCACGTTATCGTCCGTCAGCAGACCAACGCAAACGGCCATCACGACGGCACTCGAGCAAACCAGCAACAGCCGCAATCCGATCAGCTGTCGGAACCGGCTCTCCCCAACAATTACGCCACCACCCTGGTGATTCTGATTACGACTCTCCTCCGCCGCCAACTTGCGTATCTTTCGTTTGACCTGGCCATCGTTGAGGCGTTGCCGTTTTTCGCCGGGATATTCCGGGACTGTGGTGGGTTCTTGCTTGATTGGACTCTGCAGCAGCTGCAGTGGCCCTCCGGAACTGTCCACGTCCATGGGTTGAACCACGCTGGAAGGTGTCGGCGAGGGCAGCGCAAATCCGAACTCGTAGTGTTTGTCTTTGCTTGGGACCTGGTCGTCGAACAGGGCGGACAGTGCGTTACTGTCGGTGGACTGTGAAACAGGTTTCGGGTTAAATGTTGTTCACTTCTAGTACGGACTTCACTGAGGTTTGCTGACTTACCATTTTTGGTGAACACACTAAGGGTTAAATTTAATTGAAGATTTTTTTTTCTTAAAATCATAAAATGTGCTGCGAGCTGCTGCGATAACCGCTATGTAAACAAATCTAAGAATGTCAAATTTGAAAATCGGTTTGAGGGGTGACCGAATTGGAATTCGAGGTGGAAGAGTGTAATCGTCATTGGCTAAAGCAATTTATTTTATTTTTTATAAAACAGCCCCCTGGCACCACTGTAAATTACAGTTTGTCCTATAGGATTTAAACCAAGACTAACTTTTTTAAAGGGTGTAATATTGAATATTTGACCATTTTTGATTTTTTGGCCTATCTACAATCACTTAACTTAGAAAATTTCACTTTTCTAAGTTGATTGTGGATGACGGCCGTAAGTTGTGTACATTTTCTAAGTTTTACTTTACTATTCTAAGCTAAGTGATTGTAGATAGGCAGGAAAAGTTGGCATTGCCAAAGACACCAAATCGGTCAAAAAATCCTTCAAAAGATACAGATTTTTGAATTTTCATACATCGTTTTTGTATGGACAGCTGCCAAATTTGTATGAAAAATTATATGGACAAACTAATGATGCAAAATGGCTTCTTTGGGCATACCGAAGGCAGTCGGATTAAAAAATACAAAAATTAAAATTCTAAAAAAAAGACCGATTTCGTAGAGAATTGCTCACATAAAGGACAAAGGGTGGCCACCAACACCAACAGCAGCACCTGTTGGAGTGAGCCAGTGATGCCAGGAAACATTCACTATAAATGCAACATTTCGTGAGTGCTCGCTTAAAATTTCATCAAAATTGGCAGCTCTAAGCAGACCCAAAAGAAAAAGGATCCAAGCTGTAAAAAAAATTGTCGCGCCCCAACGCATTCTCGTCTGATTACAATACATTTAGAAAATATTTTTTTAGTGCTAGTAAAAGGAGTAGAATAACTTTTAGTTAAAGTGTAAATAAACAGAAATGTTCACAAAAAGTTGCACTACCCGTTGGTCTACTTGGTTTTAGTAAATTTCAAGGAACACTCCAGATTATCCAGCATTATTCTTAAAATGGGTATATTGTCCCTGTTTTATAAAAGTTTTGGTACGTGGTCTTTCACAAGGGAATGATGGAAAGAGAGGAATCACAAATTCGTATAAATAATTTCAAGATTTTTCAGGTGTAAACCGAAAACGCGATCTAAAATTAAAATGGAAGAATACGGCTTTTAACTGCTTATTTAATTGTCGGTGTACAGGACGCCGCACTGTTTAATCATTTTCTGATGTTCATTCAATTTTGCAGTCCAAACCCAGTCATTGAATTGGAAAAATAAATTTTTTTTTCAAATTTTCTTTTCTTGATTTGTGTGCACCTAAGTCGAAGACCAAGATTGTTTACTTTTTGCTCTTTGGTCTGACAGTCTTGGTCTGACAGTCTTGGTCTGACAGATTTGGTCTGTCAGTTTATCATGGATTTTGGTCTGGTCTAGGCGAGGGATAGGACACAGCACCTTCCTGGTCTTTCATTGCCAAAATAATGTCCCATACAAAATTGCTCAACACTTCACATAGTTCTGACCATATAAAGCTAAATAAAAAATATTAACAAATTTGGTTATGGAAAATTGGTCAAAATTTTCCCACATTTGGAGAAAAATTCAACAACGTCCTTCATTGCCCTGATACAAATTGTGATACTTACAGGACATCGTTTCCAATAAATTAGGAATTACAATTACAATACAAATTTGGAAATGGCTTGGTTATTTATTTGGTTTTTGGACCTTTAAAAGAACCCCAGGACTTATCTTAGCCATAGTGTGCTCGATTAAGCAATATACTGCGCAGGGATGGTATTTTCTCATTTCCTCGCCGATGGCCGAGGGCTTTTAGATATCGTCCCTCGCTCAAATCATCAAATTTTCGGCGTTCTCCCAAAACTGCATCAAGAGAGCGAAGCGAAAACGACGCCGATGAAATAGCGAGCAACGAACATACCGATGCGTAAGACGGAAAAAATCTCTCACACAGCCAGTCCCCTCGCTCAAAAGCAAGAGAAAGAGCAATCGTGAAATTCTCTCGCCCGTAAGCCCTGTAGAAATGAGTTCATTTGTGTGCGTGAGCTCCAGTGTATGTATACAGCAATTTCGTGTGCGTGTCTCTCCGGTTGGAACGATAGTTCCATCGGAGCCAGCGAGAGAGTATTTCTCGTCGATGTGATGGGCTTTCGATATTCGCGACAGCAAGTCGACCATCCAGTGTTACCACATGCTCGTCTGTATCAGAGGGTCCAAAAATCTGTCTTATCTGCACCAAGCATGGCGAATATCTGTACCATTATCTGTACGGTATATTTTTTGTAAAAAACTTTTTTTTAACATGCATTTTGAACAATCTTATGACAACACTAAATGCTGATATGCAGCTCGGAAGGAACGCAAAACTCCATATAAAAAAACACCCAAGAAACGGCCAAGGAAAGACGTTTCTTCGCGTGACGTTTCTTCGAGCGATGTTTGTTTGCAAAATGTTCTAGTGAAAAAACTAAAATATTCAGAATTGGTTTATTTTATTACAACTGAAAGTTATAAATGTATCAATAATTTTGTAATCGATATTATAATATTGAAAATTCCGAATTGCCTTATCATCACTGACGAACTGACGTGCCACCAAGAATTCAAATTTGACCGCACTTTCCCATCTTCCTTCTCACTCACTTGCAGCGATCGGCGATTGTCAAACACATGGTTTGACAGATGCACAGCTGCTGCTGCTGAGAAGCTTTCTGAAACAACATGTTGAAAGGGCGGAAATCATTCCTGTGTTGATTTATTTTTGCAAAATCCATAACGAAATTCAATTTTGACATTTTTCAAATATAAATGAAAGGTAGTTAGAAGTATTGATTTGCCATGAATTAATTGTCAATGATCATGATGATTTAAGATGTTTTCTAGCATTATACACTCAAACCCCGGTGGTTTGACACCAATTGTTGTCAAACGAACGGGGTCACTTTTTAGTTTGACACCCCTTTTACACGGAGTTCACACACACTACCAAACGTTTGTTTTGATAGTGTGCGTGAGCGTCGTGTAAAAGTGACAGTTCGTCACTTTTTAGTTTGACTTTGACCAACCAACGGGGTACAAACTAAAAAAGTGTCAAACGAAAAGTGACCAACCACCGGGGTTGAGTGTAATTCTTATCCTTATCAGCCCTTTTTACTTGTTGTACTTGAATTCTTCGCAGCTGCAGGTGATTAAGTGTCAAACTCGAAATTTGACATTCACTCAAGAAGAGAAAAGCAAAAAGAAAAAAAGAAGAATGCGGTCAGAAATGATCGAGAAATTTGTTCCTGGTGGCACGTCAGTTCGTCAGTGTTATCATGCCGAATCTCAAAAAGCAGAATCTTGAAATTAAAAGGAAGGATTTTGTATTTTGCTTGAAAAGAAGTAAACCCAAGGGAAAATCCATAAACACACATATTTAAAAATACAAATATAAAAATGTATACAAAAAAATTATTAAAAATAACAAATTCAACAAATAATTTAATAATTCATATATTCAAAATCATTCAAATAAAAAAATATAATCCAAAAAAATTAAAATTCTAAATAATAATCTTGAATTTAAAACCATACCCAGATTTAAAATTTAAAAAATATCAAAGAATTTAGGAAATTAAGAATTTAAGAAATTAAGAATTTAAGAATTTAAGAATTTAAGAATTTAATAATTTAAGAAATTAAGAATTTAAGAATTTAAGAATTTAAGAATTTAAGAATTTAAGAATTTAAGAATGGAGTTCGTTCGTGGCCGTCATCGGGAGAAGTTCGTTCTGCTTGGCGTCCGTGTTTTTTTTGTTAAATTTTTCGCGTTTTTTTCTCATTTTTGTGGATCGTCCGGGTTCTTTCGATTGCCCATGTTCCGAGTATTGTCACGGTGATCGTGTTTTGGTCGGTTATCGGTCGGGGAACCGTGAAAATGCGGTTTTTGCGACGATTTTGTACCAGATTTGTCAATTTTAGCGGCGTCGTTTGCTTCGATTTGGAAACGAAAGAGATGAGAAAAACCGAGAGAAAACTGTGGTTGTGTTCGTGCGCTCTTGCCGGCCTGATAGTGTTCGTGATCGCGTGTGTGGTGTTGGCAGATACGCTCCCGCTTCCAAGAGCGAGAGCGGCTGTGTCATCATTGGAATCATTGCGAGCGGGGATGATGATTGCCTGGAGAGAGCCAACGGGGAGACTGCTGACGGTGCTGTTGGGGGTGACGCGGGAGTCGACAGTGCTGCCGGATTAATGTTTTATTTTTGTTGCAATGATTTATATTTGCTTCCCTATTTCCTCGACATTTTCTTCTTTGCATTGCGATTACTTCGTAAATATTCCTTTCAAAATCAATCAAAGTTCAGAACAAGTTGTTTTTTTTACTTAATGCAATTTATTTTAAGATAAGGTTTAGCTAATTTCAAAAAATATTTAATTTAACGCTTACGATCAAGTATTTAATGACTCTTCCTTCGTTTCCCTACTACTTTTTCTTTTAATGAACTTTCTTTTCAGGTAAAATCAAGGTAATTTGTAAAACTGCAATTGATATATTATCTATATATTTTATTTATCTGAACATAAATAATTACTTTATAACACACATGAAACATGACATTGGAGCGTTTGGTACGGTATGTCCACGCATCCTTCCTCCCCTGTAGATTCTGTGAAATGTGATCCGTTCTCAGAATCCTCTCTGCGGTAAACACAACGCAGTAGGGCTGGCCGCTTTAATTTTTGTAATACATTTTCGGGTGTTCTCGGATGTACTACAATTATTAATAATGACAAGAAAAGTGCTTGGGGCGTAATCTAATCACAAGACTTTCCAGCATGCTTTCATCGGACTGGCTGCGTTCGTGTTAGATTAGATTAGATTAGATTAAGAATTTAAGAATTTAAGAAATTAAGAATTTAAGAATTTAAGAAATTAAGAATTTGAGAATTTAAGAATTTAAGAATTAAAGAATTAAAGAATTAAAGAATTAAAGAATTAAAGAATTTAAGAATTTAAGAATTTAAGAATTTAAGAATTTAAGAATTTAAGAATTTAAGAATTTAAGAATTTAAGAATTTAAGAATTTAAGAATTTAAGAATTTAAGAATTTAAGAATTTAAGAATTTAAGAATTTAAGAATTTAAGAATTTAAGAATTTAAGAATTTAAGAATTTAAGAATTTAAGAATTTAAGAATTTAAGAATTTAAGAATTTAAGAATTTAAGAATTTAAGAATTTAAGAATTTAAGAATTTAAGAATTTAAGAATTTAAGAATTTAAGAATTTAAGAATTTAAGAATTTAAGAATTTATGAATTTATGAATTTATTAATTTAAGAATTTCAGAATTTCAGAATTTAGGAATTAAATAATTTAAGTTAGACTGTAATCCATATTCATACAGACTGCAGTCCCGATTGACCTAGTTGACGGTACAAAACATAATTTATAGAAAACTTTCAATAAAATTTACTTTGACCAGATTCCATTTATTAAATAGTTCAATGTGGCATAATGGCGTTACCTTTCAAGAAACAAATAATATTTTTTTTGAAAAACTAGGATTATTTTTTTAATATTCAGGCAACTAAAAGGCGTTAATATAATTTAAAAATATATTCAAATTAATAAAAAAAATACAATAAACTTTATGACTCATTATTTTCTGTATGATTCAGTACAACTTTTATTAAATTTTTGAAGTATTTTAGATTTTATTTTACCTGTGTTCTCCTTCATTTCAAAATCATTTATGAAAAGAATGGGAAATGCTGGAAATTATGTTATAACTTTATTAGAACGAAATGCTATAAATAATTTTTATTAGGTCCTTGTCGGTACTGAAACCTGGTTAGGAATGAGTCTGCTATTTATTATAAATGCAGTTTTCTCAAACCTAAGAAAAACCTAAAACTACAGAGGATCTTGTGTGTAAATGTTAGTGGGAGGGAGCCAATTACCCGCGGCGTATTAAGAGAGACTCCTAGTTCATAATATTCTAGCATAAATGGATCTAAGATCGTTAAAAAATATAAGCATGATCCATTTCTAAACGTTTCAAAAGTTGAACTAGATTTAATCAATGAAAAGTTCTTAAATGTTGAGATAATTGCAATAACTTAACTAATCAATAATATCATTTTAAGTAAGAATCTTTTTTATCTGAAAATCTGTACAAATCAGTACGGTGACCCAAATATCTGTCATCTGTACGTACAGATTCTGTACTCAGATCTTTGCTGAAAATCTGTACCATGACAGATAAATCTGTACATGTGGCAACGCTGCGACCATCACTCGGCTGCGAAAGAGAAGAGAAGTTTTAAGAGACGAGGAACGCACCGAAATATGCATCAATGATAGTGCGATGGTGATGGTTTACCTACCCTGATACTGCGAAGTCCAAGTTACACTAAACCCCCGGAGGTTGGTAACTTTTTCATTTGACACTCAGTTTGTACTAGAGATCCTGAATAGGGAGACTGGACGACAGAATTTGACGTACCCAAACAGACGCGAGTTTGACGTATCCAAACGAGCATTTGCCTTTACGCCCAGCAAAACTTATCAGTGTTGCCAAGCTTTAAACATACGTTGCCAGATCGATTTAGCAAGCTTAGACCAGTCTCTCTATTTAGGGTCTTTAGTTTGTACCCCGTTGGTTTGACTCAGGAAGGTGCTGTGTCCTATCCCTCGCCTAGACCAGACCAAAATCCACGATGAAGCTGTAAGACCAAATCTGTCAGACCAAGACTGTCAGACCAAATAGCAAAAAGTAAACAATCTTGGTCTTCGACGTAGGTGCACACAAATCAAGAAAAGAAAATTTGAAAAAGATTTTTATTTTTCCAATTCAATGACTGGGTTTGGACTGCAAAATTGAATGTACGTCAGAAAATGATTAAACAGTGCGGCGTCTTGTACATCGTCAATTTAATAAGCAGTTAAAAGCCTTATTCTTTCCCTTTAATTTTTTATCGCGTTTTCGGTTGAAAAATCTTGAAATTATTCATATCAAGCAAAACAATGCCAAAGGGCCGTTGTGGGTTTGTAAACAAAGAGTGTGTCCTGCTCATGCCAGATGTAAACATCCTCTAGCGTGAGCAGGACACACTCTTTGTTTACAAACCCACAACGGCCCTTTGGCATTGTTTTGCTAGATATGGATTTGTGATTCCTCTCTTTCCATCATTCCCTTGGTTTGACTAATGATACGTTCGTTTGATGGCTAGTTCCACACTGAGTGCCGCACTCAGAGCTGTCAAAGTGTTTCTTTGAAGAAACTCGCGCTAGTTCCGCACGAGTTTCGCCGCCATCTTGGAACTGAAACTCTAGTGCCGCACTCGATATTTTTCAGTTTCATGCGAGTTCCAAGCACACTGAAAAAGAATGTTCGTTTGAACCAAAACTGGCACCGACGAGTGTGGCAATCAGTGCCGCACTGACTGTTCAAACGAACGTACCACTAGTGTTGAGTAGCAGAACAGAGCGAAGAATGTCGATTGAAATTTCCGCCCTTTGAGGTTATGTATGCGAATTCTGTTTTGTTAAATTCCAGCGTTCAAAACAACTTTTGAGCAAAAATTCGAGCTGATACTTTGTTAACTTTTGATGCTCTATCATTTTAAACAATATTATTTTTACAAAATTATTATTTTTTTGATTTTTTTTATTGCGTTAATTTATACAGGCCAAAAAGTTTACACTCGTACTACTTGAATTTTTTCTCAAAAGTTGTTCTAAGAGCTGTAAATTCAATTTTTAGTTTGCATTCCTATGTATCCGAACAGCGAAAATTTAAATCGACATTCTTCGATGCTTTGCGCCATAAGTCGGAATTTTTGAGCTTTTAATCGCGAATAGAAAGTAAAATTCAATATTTTCGCTAAATTGTTAATATAATGATAATTTCTTTTTTATTCATTGATATAAATTTATTTATCAAACTAAGAAAATACAGCAGTATTACAGACATTTGAATAAATTTAGTGAGAAGTCTTGTTTTAACGCCGGGATTTAAGTAAAAAAAAAATTCTAGAAAAGAGTCTACCAGGCAAATAACTAATCAATTTTGTTTTGTAAAATAAACTAAATTTTAGCAATAAATATAACTAACTACAAATACAACAAAATTCTTCCTTATCAATTAAGAAACTACAACAGCAATAAAAATACAGAAAAACTACTTTTACAACAACAACATTTAGGGGCAAGCCAGGCAGCACAGCAAAGACGTCCCGGAGACGACGGCGGTGGCGGCGTTGCCGTCGGTCGAGTTGACCGACGAATGGTCGTCCGCATCGTTACCGCCGCCACCGGCGTTACCGGCCGTGTACGGGTCCGGCAGGCGGTCGCCCGGGCTCAGTCTTACCTTGTTGAGCGCGGCCAGCACCTTGTCCGGCATGTGGTCCTGCAGCATCACCGGCGAGATGAGCACCTCGTCAAAGTCCGTGTTGTTGGCCCAGATGGCCTGGTAGACGGGTTCGTGCTTTTTCAGGATTTGTCTGTTTTTGGGAAGGGAGATTTTACTTGTGTTAGAAAATATTCATGAATAACTTAATTTCTAGGTTAGGGTTTAAAACTAGAGGACGTTTTGGGGGGTTATGGTCACAATCAGGTCAAATTTTGTGACATTTGAAGGTTGGGGTCAGCAAGTGGTACTCAACAATTGGAATTCTCAAAGTCTAAGGTCACAATCAACGTGGTTCAGCTAAAAACAACTCAATTAGATAAAAAAATATGAAAATAACACGAGGAAACATGATGCAAACAAACGCAACCAAGATGACAGCAAGCTAAATCTTATTGGAACTTGGAAAAAAGAAAGGTAGAAGAAAGCTTAATAGAGAGGTTATGTTTTGCAAGGGTGGGTTGAGCAGGTGGTTTCACGTGAATCGCAGAATAACGGCATCCGATTTGATTACTAATTGGATTTGGCTTCGTGGAGTCTCAATCAGAGAACACACCGACCGACTGACGACGGGGTGGTGGTGGGTTGAATTTAATTCGTTTCGTGACCTTGGTGTGAGCTCTGATTTGCATGTAGCTTTTGCTGAGGAAAGCAGCACATAGAAAATGTTGTTTACTCCCGTAGCAGATGATGGTTGGGTGTGAACATTTCCATAATTTGATTGACGATGTGACGAACGAGAATAAAAATTCATTTAATGAATTCGTTTTTTCTGTCACGATTTTTGCTTTGTTGTTTTTTTGTTTGTTGTTTGTTGTTTTTTATTTTTTTTCTTGTTTCTTGTTTCTTGTTTTTTTTTATTTTTTGTTTCTTGTTTCTTGTTTCTTGTTTCTTGTTTCTTGTTTCTTGTTTCTTGTTTCTTGTTTCTTGTTTCTTGTTTCTTGTTTCTTGTTTCTTGTTTCTTGTTTCTTGTTTCTTGTTTCTTGTTTCTTGTTTCTTGTTTCTTGTTTCTTGTTTCTTGTTTCTTGTTTCTTGTTTCTTGTTTCTTGTTTCTTGTTTCTTGTTTCTTGTTTCTTGTTTCTTGTTTCTTGTTTCTTGTTTCTTGTTTCTTGTTTCTTGTTTCTTGTTTCTTGTTTCTTGTTTCTTGTTTCTTGTTTGTTCAAAAAAGCAAGCCTTAGTGCTCGATTAAGTACTCCTCACACCTTCGATGATTGGAAGGCATGTCGACAAATATGTGTTAGGGTTTGTTTTATTTTTGTTTTCTGTTATTCGTTTTTCATTTTTGGGTCATTCTCCGCAAACCCACACAGCAGATGCCACGATCCATCTTTGATTTCCGTGAAACTCTGTTCCAAGGGGTAATTTTGTCCCTGATCATCAATCCGAGGTTCTTTTTTCGAAAAAAAATCCCAATTTTTAGCAATGCACGAGCTACAACAAACTACCAAAGGGTCATTATTATGCACCGAAGCGCTAAACGAACCTCCTGATCAGTCGTACAGTTGTCACCTGCATTCGACTGACTTGACTCAAAAGTCATCCGAATGAGTCAAGAAGCAGCAAATCGATTTTTGTTGTTTGTTTTTTGTTTATTTTGTACCACTAATTGAGATTTAAATTTAGATATCAGCAACTTACGCAACTTATGACCTGAGTGATGAATAGAGCGAATGCGTAACGTGATTTTCGAATGATCCCACTTTGTTTACATCTACAGGAAGCTGTTCAAGCACAAGCATGAATTTTTTCTTACTGATAAATGAGCTGTTTTATAATCAGTTGTTTGTGTTTCATTTTTGCTTCTTTTTGATTTTTTTTTGCTGGAAAATTGATTGTGTTGTAGGTTTTCAAGCGGAATCAAATCGAGATTAAGGCAGCTTCTGGATGGATACAACCGCGTCGATTCCATAAACAACTTCAATCCATAATTATAAAAAAACGATCTCGCCTTCAACTTTTTGAAGATTTCTTAACTTTAGCTTCAGGTCCTCATAAGCCAAAAAAAATCATTCTTTCAAAAAAAAAAAAAACATATTTTCAATGATCGATAACAATACTCTCTACTTTTGGCGAACAATAAATTGGTTCCACTTTGACAGTTCAAAATTGAGGCCGTTTTGCGAACCACTATTCAGCACCTAGCTTATTACACTAAAAAAATTCCCTCTTTTTTTTTAAATAAATAATAATCAAAAAACGACAATTATTTCATCCGTGTTTTTTTCTAAATAGTCCTCATCAAAACCTAAAACTTTTCCGAAGACACCAAGTCGATCAGAAAATTACATATAATACGTAGGTAGTTACGTATTATTTTTGTATGGAAGACTACCAAAATTGAAAGAAGAGACTTGTATGGGTGAACGAAGCACACAAAATGGCTTCTTTGGTCTGCGTTGTTTTGCACATTTGAACAGCAAGTTTAATTATTTGTGACTACAGTTTTGATTTCATGTCAATGTATAAAATAAACTGGCACTAGACATTTTCCCTTCAACTTCCATTTGTCACCCAATTGATACCGAAAATAGCATCAGACAGATTGGTGCGCACCGCACGTTGCCTACCTTCCAGGCGCCCCGAATGCAACAGCAGAGTGGAGGCGATGGGTTCAACTTGTTGTACATGACACAAACCGTTTGACACTGCTGCAGTGGGACCAAGTTCAGTTGCAACCGATACCGGGTATAGCACGGTTTCGATATGGTGCCAAAAACGAAACCAATCATTTGGACAGCTTGAGAAAAAAAAGCCTGCACAGAAAGTGAAAAAATGGTCGCTGTCTATTTTAATGGTCGGCCCAAACACTTGTCCCCGATCAACGTTTGAACATTTAGTGTTGGCACTGCGCTGGCTGTTTTTGCCAATCAACTGAATCTGCTGGATTTTTTTTTGTGAAGTTTGTAGGGCGTTACACACGTTATTTTTTTTTATTCCGAGCTGACTGACCTATTTTCAAAAGGTTGAGGAGAAAGTAAAGGTTGAATAGGGGGTCGTCCCCCGTTGCATCCCTGGTCAAAGTTACAACTTTTAAATTAGATTGCAATGCAGTTGAAACACAGGCAAATAGACGAAGAACATATTTAAAACAATCGATGAACATTTAATTACGTTTTCGGCCAACAGATTGCGCTAGTGTCTAACATATAAAAAAATATTTTAGTTTGAAGTTCACCTGTCTGTGGTGAAAACTCACGGAGCTTTCTTGTGCCCTTCGGGGGAGTTGGACGGAGACAGGGCAGTAAATATCGTACTTTTAATGATTTCTCCCTTCCGAGAATAGTGTGGAGAACAAGTTACATGCAAATCTAGTTAGTTGAGTGACGAGGCAGATCGCAATGGTTGCCCTTCGTCAGTAATGAAATTTGTTACGCAAAACTAAACCCAATCAACGCAAAAGAAAAAAATAGACAAATCGTCAGTTAGGAGAGGGTTAATGAAGGTTAGAGGAGCAAAAACAAGTTTTTTCGTCTTATAAATGACTAATCCAAATCAACTGCACAACAAAAACGGAAAGCTACACGCTAAATGAAAACTCAGCAAAAAGTAAATCGCAGATAAAAAAAGCAAATTTTCTCGTTTATTGACGCAACCAATCTAGGTTTTTTCCCCATCTGCCTAGGATAACATATGGCAGCAGAAGGGAGGTCACACGTGTTATGCGTGATAGTGTGAATTTAGGAGCCAGACAGTTTTTGACGCTAGATGGCGGTGTCGACTGGGAGGGGGCACATACGTGTTTCGACTGCTGAGAGATATTGCTTCTTGGGGGATACCAGTGGAGCCAGCACGACGGAGCACGGAGTCTTGGATGGCAACACTGGTACGTTTACTCGGGAAAGTACGTGAATTTGGTTTGAGAGAAAATCATCGCATGGGTAAGTCGAACGTAAATCATACCAATTAGCGGAGATGGGATATCTTGAATTCTTTTTTTTTTAATTTAAAAAAAAATCAAATAAATAAAAAATCTTTAAAACAATGTTCAAATTTGGATTGAGACAATCAAAAATTTAAGTTTAGGCAAAATTCCGTTTATAAATAAATTAAATTAATAAATATTCCGGGATAATATTTGCCGAATCACGTGAACTTTGATTTAATGCTTGAACATTTTCGGAGGTCCTAAAATATCCTAAATGGTCACTTTTTGACTGGTTCTTTTCGAAGAAACTTTAAAATGGATTGTAGGCTAAAAATTTGGTCAAATCCAAGAAGTTTGATGTGTCTTTGGAACCAGTATCCGGAACATCCTATTTGACGGTTTTTTTTTCTAAAAAAAACTTTAAAATGGATTACAGATTATGAATTTGATCAATTCCAAGAAGTTTGATGTGTCGCAGGGCAATATTTTGACTGGATCTTTCAAGGACCCTTGAAATGGGTTAACAAGTAGAATTTGGTTGATCGTAGGATGTTTCATGCGTCACTTGTTCATTTTGAGTGGTTCTAAGAAGTGACCCCAAAGAATTCTTTTTTTTATCAAGCTTTGTATTGCGGAAGTAAAAGTTCGGTAGATTCCAAGAAGTTTGATGTGTCGCATAACCATTTTAAACCAGTTGTAAGACAACTTTGGTTTCTTTGGAACCGGTATCCGGAATGTCTTCTGAAAAAAAAAAATGTAAGCGCGAAGGGAGAATAAATTTAAAAAAAACTAATCACTATCACTAGCTCCGGTATAAATTAGTAATTCGGAGGGTTGGGGTGGGGCTACTGGGGCACACAAATCTAAACTAGAGAAAAAACAAAAGCACTTTCTATTAGCCGCGGGTTTCAAAAAACGAATTCCAAAACTAGCAGCGTACCTCCAACCTCTGTCGAATCTGTGTCTGTGGCCAACAGGGTGTGCGAGCGCAAAGATGAGCGAGCGAGACAGAGATTTACGAAATGTACGCGCAAAGAGACATAGAGAGAGAAAATGCAGCACAAAGAGAATAAAAAAACAAAAACAAAGCGTGAGCGAATTTTTTTTAGCGTACACCCAAACGACGAAGCTCTGACCGATTTCGTCTCATCTCGTTTGAGTGTGTGAGTGTCTGACAGAGAGTAGCAAGCGGTGCGCGCGTGATACGTGCCGCGAACGTATGAGTGAGAGTGCGTGCAATGAGAGGTGTGACAAATGAGCATGAGTGGCGTGGCACGGCGTTGATGATGATGAGTGGTACGCCAAAAGTAGGTCACGTTTCCATGATGACGCGGCACGTTTGTTTAATTTGTTTATAGGTGCCTTAATTTTGTCGATTTTCCGGCCTCGTGGTGAAGAATTGCGTCCGTTTTTGTCACGTGGCGATGATGATGGCACAATTCGGAGTAGAGTGGCTAATGGACGACAAGCGTTCAGGGATCAACGGGGAGTGCCTATTAGGAGCGACACCATGTTGATACCCGCCATAAATCAAAGTTTATGAACCGGAAGTCGGTGGACGCTGGACGAAGATACGAAGAAGAGCACTGATTGATAATGGAGGTCAGTTGTTGATGTCCCCTGTGGACTTTTCATCGTTCATCACAGATTCAATTTCGGAAATCGTTGGAACTTTAAAGAAACGAACTTGAAACTGTTCCATTTCCGATGCAGAATTCTCTGAAACTGCTTCAATTTCCGCATCCAGCTAGTCATTCAATTAGACGCAGCTGCTCTAATGAAATTGTCACGCCGTTTCGAGCAGCCAAGTGGATGGAAAAATCTCAACTAAGGTAACAAATAGAGGTAGAGAGATGAAAAAACTAGAAGAAGTGGCTGAAATGTCAACAGCTCTCGTGTAACACGCGAGTTGGAGTCGTCCATAAGTTCCTGTTTGCGAGGAGAGGTCGTAGATTCTATCCCAGCTAAGGATTCTGTAGAGCTTTAGGGAAGCGAAATTGAAATGGTTTGAGAGAACTGTCGAAAAGACTAACTAATCGTAAATCATTATCAATTCTTGTACAAAAGGATTTGAATTTTCCGAGATTGATTTTTGTACATTTTTGACGAATTTGGAATTTGTAACAACCTCAACCTCCAACCATCTTGGTTGTTTTGACAGCTCTCTCGAACTCAACTTGAGGCTCCTCAACACGAAAACCAAGTTCTGAACAAGCGCGCTCTTCACAGTGCCATACTTGCATCCACTTTCAATTTTCAAAACTGCATGCCGTCGTTGTCACTTGAATGTGAGTTGGGCAGGATTCTGCATGTTAGTTCGTATGTCGTGTGCCACCATCATCGTACTTTTTTTTCCCCTCTTGGAATGGCTTCGACAGAAAATATGACCCGGTTCGTTCTTTCTGCCTTTGTGCCAACAGTCAACCTTTGGGACTTCTGGCAGTAGGGAGTTTGGGGGAAATTTTTCCGATGAAACAGACAAGCAGACAAAAATGGACTTGGAGCAAAAGTTATAGCAAAACAATGCGATAGGGCCGTAGAAAATTTGTAAACAAAGAGTGTACTCAGTACTTTAGAGCCGATTTAAATTTGTGATACATATTATTGTTTACACCGACAAAGCTTTTATTTCTGAGTACAATGACCCTTTATATGACCGCAAAGGATTTGAAACGAATTATGAAGCGAAACGTCATAAAATTCTATCGAAACGTCTGACAGCTGTCAAAAGCACGAAACCAGTGAATCGACGAACAAATACAAAAGGGTCTAAATGTAAACATAAGTATAACAACCTAATTTGACGTTTGAGTGCTTTTTAATTCGAAGATTTTTTTTAATTAGCGAGAATTCGTTAGGCCGTGAGCGTGCTCATGAACAGATCTGGAGGTTTTATTTTTAAACCACCTTGAGTCAGTTTTGAGTGTTATAAAACACCCAAAAAGCAAAAACTGGAAATTTGGTTTATTGGACCTTTTAAAACAACTCCAGAGATTGTTCACTGTTTGAATATATTTTGAGCGTTTGGCAGCGATTCTCTTGGATGAGATAAATTTCGCTTATGGAGAATGATTTTTGAGATAATTCTATCGCTAATACACAAAAGGAACAATTCAAAAAGAACTCTGGCATCTTTGTTGTTGTTTTATCCAAAATATTTGCTCCAGAATACCATTTCTGTCTGCTTGTTTGTGACCGGCCAGAATTACCAGCAGTCAAGAGAGTCAATTTCGAAGCCGGAAAAATCCCTGTCACCATCGTTCCCGCCAAACAGATTGCACTTGAACTATGCTCCGTGGACCGGAAGTGAAGTGTCCCACCCGGAATATAGCAATTCGTTACTCTTGAAAACCCTGATACTCACTCTTCCTGGCTAGGGTGGTGCCGCACGATGTGAATGATCCGGCCAGGCGGGTACAGCGGATGGTGGAGCGTTAGGGCGATTGAGTTGTCGTTCGGATGGACCGTGCTCTGGCGGGCACTGTTCCGGTCCTGCTCGTACCGCTGGACGTTCTCGTCCTTGGTGGACATTTCCGTCACGGAGGTGGGCTCCGGACCGCAGCAGCAGCAGATTACGGAGCAAGCGATCGTTTTCCACTTCGGATCTATGCTGCGCTGGATGGCGTTGATGAGGTCCGCCCGGAGGGCCTCCATCTGATGGAGGCCGATCCGGGGGGACGACGTCTTTGCCAACCACGACGGAGGTGATGAAGGATTTGCTGTACTCTACCGCGGGCATGCTGGTGGGAAGAGAACAATGACGAAGGTTAGCGACAGTGACAGATGGGGACGGGTAGAATTCTCCTCTACCTCAGCAGACCCCCTGGTGGCGAGTAGCTGTAACAGTGCAGATCGTCGTACTCTTGCTTCATCAGAATCGCCAAGATGGCGGCGGTTCCGGCGCCGAGCGAGTGCCCAACAAGCACGAGGCCAAAGTTTTGCGTCCCCCGGGCTGGATTGTGGTTCATGGCCCGCTGGATGAGATTCTCCTCTTCGAGTTTATTTTTGATGTAGATCGCCGCCTGGACCATGCCCTTGTGGCCGAGCCAGTCCTCCCGCGGGGGATTCAACGGCAGACAGTCACCCTCGGCGTTCAGATCGGTCAGCACGTCCTTCATGCTGAGCGTCCCCCGGATGCTGACCACGATCTTGCTATAGTTGTAGTCTACAGCGACGAAGAACGGAGTCTCGCCAATGTCTACGTGATAGGTGGCGTAGATCACTTCGACCTGCAAACACAATTCCGAAACATAACTTTAAAGCTAACTCAGGAAACGCTCTCTTAGTACTAACCTCCCCAACCGACAGCATCTTCTTGAGGGCGGCGTAGTTGCACAGGCAGCAGTTGTCCTCGACCACGTCGGTTCCGGACTTGCGGCGGCAGCACGACAAACAGCAGGTCAGTTCCGAGCCGAGCTGGCAGACTCCGGTCTGCGAGTGCGTCATCAGGAACATGGGCCACCCGTAGGCACCCTGGGCAAAGTACATGTACCGGATTACGGTCTAAGGGGAGGGCGAAAAGGCGGTAAAGTAGTAGGGGTTAGTATGGGTAAGGTAAGAATATGACAAGTGGCGCAGTACCTGGAAGTGGTCGTAATCCTTGGAATCGTTTAGAGCTAGGAACTGAGTATTGGCGGTAACCGGAACCCCGGAAAGGAACTCGTAGGTGCCGTTTTTGCGCTGAAATATCAAATTCTTTAGTGCCAATGAGACAACAACTTGTCACACAACCAACCTGTCTCACGACCGCGTCCCGTTCCAGCTTCTGGAACTTCCGGAGCAGCACCAGCCCCGCCACCACGTCCGACGGAACGACGTCCAGGTCGCGGAAGAAGTCGCTCAACAGGCGGGCAATATCGGTGAACGAGTTCCGGCTGCGGTCACTGTTGCCCATGCAGCAAAACAGCAACCTGCACCGATGATCCCAGCTGTCCTGGTACGCTCGGATCACCTTCCGTTGGCGCCAATTCCGACTCCGGCTGCCGCTTCGTTTGTAGTTGAAGCGGGACTCCGATTCCCGCATCGACCGTTGGTACTTCTTCATTTTGACCCAGGATCGGCCGGCCGGGTCAAATGTGCACCAGATCGTGGTGACCATGCTGAATATCACCAACAGATTACAGATGATGACCGCCACGATGGTCTCTTTGGGCTCCTGGATGGGACACTCGAAGTAGTGGTCCTTGAGCCACACGATGCCCAGACACAGCCAGGTGAGGTCCACCAGCATGACCAGGATGCGGGTGTACAGGAGGTAGGGCATGGCCACCCGTGGACCCGTGTCCAGGATGCTGCCCCGCATCGACACGATGCAGATGGCCACCTCGAGCAGGATGCTTACTGGAGGGGGAACAACGAGTTAAATATTGATGTCGTGAAACTAGGCACTTTCTACTTACATCCCAGGATCCCGAGGTAGCCCAGCTGGAAGTACCACAGCAGTTCTATGCAGCGCACCGTCCGATCGTACTGGAACACTCCGGTGACCACTCCGAGCACTGTGAGCCTGAAAGAAAAGAGATAAGAAACGCTGATTAGAGTATTCCCGTTAATTTTGCGTCGACGTTTTGGTTAACGAAGGGATATCCTGATTCAATTAACCCCGTTTAAAGAGGTGAACCCTCAAAGGGCTCATCAAAACTTCCATAAAATTAAAAGCTCAGCCTATTTTCTCTTTGGGATGATCCCGCAGGTATTTGGGCGGTCCCTTAATAAAAGTCAACAGCCCAACTACCGATATTATCCAGCATCATGGCCCCAGCATCGATGGATTCGAAAGTTATTTGCATATATTTTGGCTGAGATGGTTCCCCGGCCTATATCTCCGGGCAATTATTCCCACACCAAGGAACCGAGGAAATGTTGGCCTCGAGCGTGTGGTCTGGGAAACTTTGGTTTGGTCCGCTACCATGTTTAGCGGAAGGGTTGGTATCACAATTCGGTTAGGTGAACAGTAAAAATCTTGTTTATTTTTTTAAGTTCTTCCTCCTCTACACATTCAGATACTGTGTTGTTGTTTGAACATTAATGCTTTGAACTCAATTCACTTCAACGAATCTTCTCTGTAATAAAGTTTACGCAGTTTGTCTGACCCCTTTGACGTTTGTGATTTTCCAACGCACTGCAACGCATTGGCGCACAGTATTGCGCGTATTCCCGAGAAAGACACGCGGCAAACCAGTCTCGAAACGACGCGCCGCACTTTCGGCAAATGCGTGCTGTCAAATCCCATACTGCGCGTTTTGTTTTTGTTGATCTTCTTCTTCGAATCGCCTGGCATTGTTGCCGGGTATGTTTTATATTGCACAAAAAGTGCAGAAAATCGCTGGCAACAATGTCTATGGCATATTCTGAAATGCCGCGCGGCGTGTACCTTTGAAAGAATCGGACAATACAAAGGTTAATAAATCGAAGTGGTCGTGGTCTTGTCATACAGCCTTTTTTCGAAACGCGTTTCAATGTTTGACCTCGAATAAACAAATACTAGACAATAACAAAAACGTTTTGTTTGGCTAATATTTCCGTGCATTGTCCCACAATTTGGTTGAATTTGGTTGCCGGAGTCTCGAGTTATAGTAAAACAATGTATTCAGTAATCGGGCATGGAGGTGCGACAAAACGCCCTTGACTAAAATCTCCTTGGGAAAGTTGTCGCACTTGCAAATGGCACGATCAGAAACTTCTTTCATATGAAGAGTGACAACATTGCACGTGGTTTTTACAGGTTTAGCTTTTAACAATTGCCTTAATGACTTTATGTCTTTTTACTGTTAATCATATCTCCTATCTTTCAGTACGAGTATAGTACGGTTTGGTGAAAAATTTGTCGTTCCAGATAACAGCGAGGGTTAACACAAACAAACTTAATCAAATCAGACCCCACAAAGAAAAGAAGCCTTCTAACTCCCTTCTTACCCCCTCCGATTAGGGCGGTTCAGGAAGTCTAAAAAATTGGCACCCAGTTCCTTCCAAGAAATTTTCTTCTTCTTGATTTTTTTCGCCCTCCCTTCCTTAATGTAATCAGGCTACGGGAGTTCGGTGTCGTCGCGGTTAATTTGGAAAGACGACAACCGTCCTCCTCGCCGGTGAAAATCTTGTTTCGGGAATTAGATTTTCCGATGGTTTTGCGCCTCAACGGAATCGCGTTTGCTGGATCGAGTTTGAATCGACTTCTGGTGTGAGAGCGCTCTTCGGAGTAGCTCAAATGAAGCTGGCGCTACCTCAAAATTGAGGTGATTATGGTGTGTTAAACACATCAAACGATGTGTTGCTTGAGGTTAACGTGGAACTCTTGGAGATTTCGAAATAATGATCAAAAGATTTTTTTTTATTGGTTTATGTTGGTATTTTGGTGTTTTAGTATTCCTGCATTTTTATTTATTTGTATTTTTGTACCTTTTTGAATGTTTGTTGTTTTGTACTTTGAATGAATACATCATTTAGTTATCCATATCCCGAAGTTAATTCATTTCAAACTATTTTTAGCATTTATGAACATAATTTACAAAAAAAATATCCATAGCAAATCGAAATTGAATCGTTCACCCCAAAATTGATCACGAACCACTAGAATGGCGAAACAATAAATCGCTCCCGTTTCGTATCCAACATTTGTTTGCTTTCCATCAGCTTGCGGTTGATCACCTTGGGAATCCCTCTTCTGGATTCGCAGATTTTTTTCTCCCGCCCCAAAAAACGCTCTTTTCCAACCCGCGGGGCATCAGCTTATCAAATCGTAAATTTCGTTGCTTTATCGTGCAACAGCCCATAAACGTCAGGTTCACCTGCTTTACCTTCTCTTCCACCTTGCTTTTTCCTTGGACGACGATGCACACACCTGACTGAGTTTACCACATTGCTCTCCGTGCCTTCCTCGGCGTGCGTTCGTTCGTTGGGGGGGAGTTCTCAAATAAAAAGGGCCGATCCATTAAATAAATCCATCACGACCTCTTTTCATGGTGCGAGTACGAACGCAAACAAATAACAACAACCAGCAGTGCCGGTGGGAGTGGGTGGATGGGTTGTTTTATTTTACAGTCTTGCCTGGACCTTGGAAAAAATATTACTCGAAGCTTGACGGGATTTGCGAAGAGCTTTGCGAGGAGTTTTATTGGTCGTAATTTCAACTGGGAGCCAAAATCAGGTTGTGGAGTTAGTGGAACCGGAGAAATTAGTTAAAACTTTAAAATTTTCAGATTTCAGAATTTTCAGTAAAAAAAAAAATTGTTGTAAAAGGTCTTAAAAAATGGTGTCTTCGGCATACTTGTTTAAATGTAAAGTTTCATCCTTAAAAATTGCATTGTTGGCAGAAGACTTTTTCAATTTTCTACGAAAACGGTCTTTTTTCTTCAATTTTAATTTTTGAATTCTGTATCTTTTGAAAAAAAATCTGTTTCTTTTGAAGGATTTTTTTTATCGATTTGGTGTCTTTAGCAAAGTTGTAGGTATAGATAAGGACTACATTGTAAATAAATGATACACGTTTAAAAAAGTTTTGGTGATTTTTTTTATTTAACTTGTTCTTCATTTGCAAAAACACACTATTTATATATGTTTTGGAGGACATCAAATGCCAACTTTTCAGAAATTTCCAGGTTGTGCAAAAAATGTTTGACCGAGTTATGAATTTTTGAATCAATACTGATTTAAAAAAAATCGAAATATTGGTCGCAAAGTTTGTCCACTTCATTTTTCGATGTAAAATTGATTTTTAATCAAAAAGTACTTTAGGGAAATTTTGATAAAGTGCACCGTTTTCAAGTTGAATACATTTTCAGGTGAATTTTTTGAAAATAATCGCAGTTTTTCATTTTTAAATAAGTGCACATGTTTGCCCACCTTTGAAAAAATATTATTGAAAAGCTGAGAAAATTCTCTATTAGAGTGTAACAAAATTGACTTTTGGCGGGCATTCAGGGTTTGTTCCGGAGAGCATACTGAGCCCAAATCCCAAATATGAGCTTAAGACCACATTCATTTGGAACCCCGATCGTACAGGACTTCAAGTTCAAAGCGAGGTTCCAAATTACTGTGGGCTTAATTGGACGTAACAGGAGCTTGCGCTCCACCCTTCAATTTTAAATGAGATTCAACCCGTAAAAATACTTTTTTTTAATGTCTATTTTTCATGCAATTTGGCCGCTAATGCGTTATTCAAAACCATCACTGGCGTGTAGGCCTTTAAAGTTTGGCATTTTTTCGAAAAATTGTCCCCGGCAAAAAAAATATGCGTCGCACCTCGCGACGCCCGAGACGCCATTTGATTTTGCCGGGGCCAATTTTTCGAAAATATGCCAAACTTTGATGGTCTGTATCGAGCTGCAGGGTGCTCCAAACTTCAATGTTATATATTATAAGTATTTTTACGGGTTAAATCCCATTTAAAATTGAAGGGTGGAGCGCACGCTCCTGTTTCGTCCAATTAAGGGGTTACATACATGTAAATCGGCAAAAATGTCAGAGGTTGGTTTGAGCACACACTTAAACTTTTTTCAAAATCTGTTTTCAGGGCATTAAAATATACATTTTCATCTATTAACAAAACAAATTTGAAGACATTTGGTTGTATCATTGCCGAGATATAGCTATTTGAAGTTAGCAGTTTCAAAAAACTGCTTCGACCAAATCGGCTCAAAATTTTTGTGCAGACTCGTTAAACCGGTCCCGTGTGCATGACGGAGGCCGATATTCAAAATGTTTATTTTAAAAAAATGATAAAAATATTTTTCTGTTTTTGATATAAAAATCGCTAGTTTTTGATTTTGAGTGCATAATTGACAAAGGGAGCGCGTGGTCGTAAAAAATATTCGGAGTGAAAAGTGATTTTTTTGTGTGTGCCTTTTGTTTCGCATTTTTATCGTGAATTGTGATATAGTTTTCGATAAAAACGATCCGAGTTCGTTAGGTTTATCGCGTAACAAAATTATTTTGATTCATCAAGAACGTCGTGTGGTGCGCAAGTCTTTTTTGTGTTGAAAAGACCTTCCCATAGCTCTGTAGCTCGGAGGGCTCGACGTCGGTTGTTTGTGTGTTAAGCCCTCTCCATAGCATCGTAGCTCGAGAGGCAACGAAAATCAATACCTTATCTAGCTAACAGAAAGAAGATCGGAAGGCACTTGATGATTGAGTTCGTCGCGTCTATTCCGTAACAAATTCATGAACTAAATGATTATATAATTAAAAATCAGACTACGCTATCATTGCAGCATTGCGTTTAACACCTCATTTTATAAATAAATATTATTTGGTTTTATCTTTCCACAGCCGGCTGTCTAAGATTAAACAATTTCATTTAAAATTTAACAACAGTTAAACGGGAAATGTCTCATCCGCAGCAACCGATTGTTTGCCTTGAGAATAAAATATAATACCTTTCAACAAACACTATGATTTTGGGTCGCATCATCATCTTCTATGATGAATCCTGACCAAACACCCTATCCTACTAACCAATTTTCAGGTTCCTGGCGCTCGTGGGGTGTAAGCACAGAGTAAATCAGCTGCCCTAGTAGCAACCTGCGCTAACTAACATTCCCGTCCCTTAAAATCGAGATCTACAAACTGACATGGCGGGCGCCGTTGGTGGCCAATGACTGTTACCTATTCGCAACTGATCTTGTTTTGGAAATCATGGTGTTTTATCTTTTCAGCGCATTCATACATGCTGTTGATAAGGGAAATACCACTTGATAGTCGAAGCCTATGATCAGTAGTGCTGAAAGGATATTACGGTTCTGTTCAGCAACGGAGAAGGACAACCATGGGTGGTCTCTCATGCTCATGCTCATGCTCATGCAAAAATCGCTAGTTTTTGATTTTTGTATTTTTTAAAAATTCAAAATTACAAAATCGGGCTTCGTCATGCACACGGGACTGGTTTAACGAGTCTTCACCAAAATTTTGAGCCGATTTGGTCCATCTCATCTCGAGATATCGTGGCACCCGTAAATCAACTTGGTGTTCAGAGAAAAACGCTCAGAAAGTTAGACAGTTGGCTTTGCGCATGGCAAAATTCTGAACTTAAATCGTCTCTAACTCAGTTAAATTATGGAATATCTTTATGAAACTTTCAGGAGTGATTGAAAATCATCTTTTAATGGATTTAATAAATTTTCTATAATATGAATTTTGTGATTTTCTACATGTATGTAACCCCTTAAGCTCATATTTGGGATTTGGGCTCAGTATGCTCTCCGGGACAAACCCCTGAATGCCCGCCAAAAAGTCAATTTTGTTACATACTATTCTCTATCCTTTATTTCTAATATTGAATATTTGGCCCTTTTGAAATGTTAATCTTGATTTAAAAATTTTAAAAATATTTTTATAAAAAGATCGGAAAATTTCACGAATATTTCATATTTTAACATTGTAATTCGAACCATTAGTTGCTGAGATATCGACGTTAGAAAATGGTGGGTTGTTTGGGTGAGACTTGGAGAACATAAATTTTCATGTTTTTAAACCTTTGTATGGAAATATCTCAGCAACTAAGGGTCGTATAAACAAAGTTCATAAAAGCAGAACACAGAGAATTTTTGAAAAAAATAACTCGGTTAATGTGAACGAAAAAATATCCGAGCAAAATGCGTTACAGTAAATTTGTAAAATTTATATTTTATGCAAAACATGACCAAAACTCAAAGTTTTATAGTGCTTTGGAAAGGTCTTCACCTGAACTTTATGTTAAAAATATAAGAAGACTACATTTTCCATTAAGTTTTACTAAAAAAGTTAAGTAAACATTTACTGTTATACATATACTAACATCAGTAAGAGAATAAAAACATGACTTTTCATTAGAAACATAATCATGCGACATATCTAACTTCTCAAAATTTCATGAATAGTCAATCTGTAACAAAATTGAACTGATTCAGCTGAACCGGTTCGCCCAACCGGTTCAATAGTTGTACCGGTTGAACATTTCTGGCACAAAATTTATCATGCGACATGTCTAACTCTTTCAAATGGCCTGAAAAGTCATTCTGTAACAAAATTGAACCGATTCAGCTGAACCGGTTCATCCAACCGGTTTGATAGTTGTACCGGTTGAACATTTCTGGCACAAAATGTATCATGCGACATGTCTATCTCTTTCAAATGGCTTGAAAAGTCATTCTGTAACAAAATTGAACCGATTCAGCTGAACCGGTTCATCCAACCAGTTCGATAGTTGTACCGGTTGAACATTTCTGGCCAAAATTTATCATACGACATGTCTAACTCTTTCAAATGGCCTGAAAAGTCATTCTGTAACAAAATTGAACCGATTCAGCTGAACCGGTTCATCCAACCGGTTCGATAGTTGTACCGGTTGAACATTTCTGGCACAAAATGTATCATGCGACATGTCTAACTCTTTCAAATGGCCTGAAAAGTCATTCTGTAAAAAAATGAACCGATTCAGCTGAACCGGTTCATCCAACCGGTTCGATAGTTGTACCGGTTGAACATTTCTGGCACAAAATGTAGCATGCGACATATCTAACTCTTTCAAATTGCCTGAAAAGTCATTGTTTCAAAATTGAACCGATTCAGCTGCCCTAAAATCCACTAATTTGCATATTTTTTCCTTAAAGTAGACATTTTGACGATTCCAAAACACTAACATTGAAATTTGGTGCTGTTTGCATATTTCCCAAGCCTGCGAAAATTTACTGTAACGCATTTTGCAGGCTTCGGGTTGTACAGGGAAATATTTTTCCTCGGGTCTTGACTGTTAATAAAATCCGAATATCAATGTTTTTGTGTTCTTTTTGTTTTGTGTTTTATGTTTTTTGTTTTTTGTTTTGTGTTTTATGTTTTGTGTTGTTTGTTTTGTGTTGTTTGTTTTGTGTTGTTTGTTTTGTGTTTTGTGTTTTGTGGAAGGGTATTTATACTTGAGAAAATACGAGTGGTTTAATAATAACCTGTTTTCTTTGAATTTGCAAAATAATTCCAGCTGTCGAAATTGGTTTTTTTTTTTAAACAGAGCCAAAATCTGGCCCCTAACCACTCCCAAGCACTCAAAGTTCTGCTTGAACTTCCACGTCATGAAACATAAAAAATTGTAATAATTTGCCTGGGGCATGTTTTTCCATTGCCACTTCATTAATTCGTCTTCAGAGTAGAGTGAGTGCACCGTCACCGCTCATGCTGGTCTGGTGGGGGTGGCGCCACGTGGACCCTTAAGGTGAACTGGGTGTGGAGCTGGATGGGGTACGAAAATGAATCAAAGCAAGAGCTGTGCACATAATGTTGTAAGGTAAGGTGACACTTTTTGAGCTTTTTCGTTATAAAGTGGGATTTTTTTTAAATGAACATAATTCAAGGGAAAAATAAAAGAGTCTTCTACCCTAGTAAGGAAAATGATGGTTCCGCGCCACTTGCAGTCTCTTTCTCACCCTCTTTGTCTTAGCCTCAGCTTGTTATTTTTTAATGCGAAAGAGAGTGCTTTTGTGGGTGCCACTGGAGGACCTCCCGATGGGACTTTGTGTCCAGTTTAAAGTGTCCCTTTTTACATTGTTCTTGGTGTTGTTGAATGAGTGGCTAATTTATTTCACGCCACGTAGATTTGTTAAGCATTTTTTTCTGGATATTGAGCTCTACAAACAAAATGAATAACAATCATTGTGATCTGCTCGATTCGAATTGTTAATTTGTGTCCGTTCTCCAGCATTGCTACTCAGAAGGCACAGCGACGAGTTTAACTTTAAACAGATGATTAGCGTCTTCGAGGACTGATTTAAAATGTCAATTTTTTAAGTGAAATATTCCTAAAGCTCACTTTTTTCATCAAAGCTCTTAAACATTCACTCAATGACCCAAATCTTCTCCATCCCATTTCACTCGTTTTTTTCTTTGTTGCAACACTGCAAATTTGTTTTTAATTTTTCTTGCTTCTATCGCCAAAGCATAAACTAAGTAGATTGCACTTGATGAAGCGAAAAGAAACAGCTAGATTGTATTGCAATGATTTCATCCACTTTTCATTTTATTTATTTTTTACGACCTCAATGTGCTTCTAAAGGAAAAAAAAAATGGAAAATCTTTTTTTTCTTCTTTTCGCATCCTAGCGAGTGGAATAATTTCTCTCGTTAGCACTTTATTTCCATCTCTTCTCTTCTCTTCCCTGGCCCAAGGAACAACCCCCGGATTAAGCGAGGTGGAAAACTGAGCTTCGGAAAAGTATCATCACTTGGTGGGTGTTCAGGGTGGTGCTCGTGCCCCTCGAGGTGCAAACTGATCAGCGAAAGGAAAAATCCAGACCAAACGCGTTGAGAGAAAATGGTTTTTGTTTCACTTTTTTTTGTTGGGTGGTTTTCCCTCCTTGGAAATGGAGTCACCGAGCGTGGTTTATGGATCAATTTTCTTTGGGAAAAGTAAGACATTGTCGCTAATGGTTTTCCTTAGAAAGAAAGTGGAAAAGTAAGAAAGTAAGAAGGTAAGAAAGTAAGAAAGTAAGAAAGTAAGAAAGTAAGAAAGTAAGAAAGTAAGAAAGTAAGAAAGTAAGAAAGTAAGAAAGTAAGAAAGTAAGAAAGTAAGAAAGTAAGAAAGTAAGAAAGTAAGAAAGTAAGAAAGTAAGAAAGTAAGAAAGTAAGAAAGTAAGAAAGTAAGAAAGTAAGAAAGTAAGAAAGTAAGAAAGTAAGAAAGTAAGAAAGTAAGAAAGTAAGAAAGTAAGAAAGTAAGAAAGTAAGAAAGTAAGAAAGTAAGAAAGTAAGAAAGTAAGAAAGTAAGAAAGTAAGAAAGTAAGAAAGTAAGAAAGTAAGAAAGTAAGAAAGTAAGAAAGTAAGAAAGTAAGAAAGTAAGAAAGTAAGAAAGTAAGAAAGTAAGAAAGTAAGAAAGTAATAAGTAAGAAAGTAAGAAAGTAAGAAAGTAAGAAAGTAAGAAAGTAAGAAAGTAAGAAAGTAAGAAAGTAAGAAAGTAAGAAAGTAAGAAAGTAAGAAAGTAAGAAAGTAAGAAAGTAAGAAAGTAAGAAAGTAAGAAAGTAAGAAAGTAAGAAAGTAAGAAAGTAAGAAAGTAAGAAAGTAAGAAAGTAAGAAAGTAAGAAAGTAAGAAAGTAAGAAAGTAAGAAAGTAAGAAAGTAAGAAAGTAAGAAAGTAAGAAAGTAAGAAAGTAAGAAAGTAAGAAAGTAAGAAAGTAAGAAAGTAAGAAAGTAAGAAAGTAAGAAAGTAAGAAAGTAAGAAAGTAAGAAAGTAAGAAAGTAAGAAAGTAAGAAAGTAAGAAAGTAAGAAAGTAAGAAAGTATGAAAGTAAGAAAGTAAGAAAGTAAGAAAGTAAGAAAGTAAGAAAGTAAGAAAGTAAGAAAGTAAGAAAGTAAGAAAGTAAGAAAGTAAGAAAGTAAGAAAGTAAGAAAGTAAGAAAGTAAGAAAGTAAGAAAGTAAGAAAGTAAGAAAGTAAGAAAGTAAGAAAGTAAGAAAGTAAGAAAGTAAGAAAGTAAGAAAGTAAGAAAGTAAGAAAGTAAGAAAGTAAGAAAGTAAGAGTAAGAAAGTAAGAAAGTAAGAAAGTAAGAAAGTAAGAAAGTAAGAAAGTAAGAAAGTAAGAAAGTAAGAAAGTAAGAAAGTAAGAAAGTAAGAAAGTAAGAAAGTAAGAAAGTAAGAAAGTAAGAAAGTAAGAAAGTAAGAAAGTAAGAAAGTAAGAAAGTAAGAAAGTAAGAAAGTAAGAAAGTAAGAAAGTAAGAAAGTAAGAAAGTAAGAAAGTAAGAAAGTAAGAAAGTAAGGAAAGTAAGAAAGTAAGAAAGTAAGAAAGTAAGAAAGTAAGAAAGTAAGAAAGGAAGAAAGTAAGAAAGTAAGAAAGTAAGAAAGTAAGAAAGTAAGAAAGTAAGAAAGTAAGAAAAGAAAGTAAGAAAGTAAGAAAGTAAGAAAGTAAGAAAGTAAGAAAGTAAGAAAGTAAGAAAGTAAGAAAGTAAGAAAGTAAGAAAGTAAGAAAGTAAGAAAGTAAGAAAGTAAGAAAGTAAGAAAGTAAGAAAGTAAGAAAGTAAGAAAGTAAGAAAGAAAGTAAAGGAAGAAAGTAAGAAAGTAAGAAAGTAAGAAAGTAAGAAAGTAAGAAAGTAAGAAAGTAAGAAAAGTAAGAAAGTAAGAAAGTAAGAAAGTAAGAAAGTAAGAAAGTAAGAAAGTAAGAAAGTAAGAAAGTAAGAAAGTAAGAAAGTAAGAAAGTAAGAAAGTAAGAAAGTAAGAAAGTAAGAAAGTAAGAAAGTAAGAAAGTAAGAAAGTAAGAAAGTAAGAAAGTAAGAAAGTAAGAAAGTAAGAAAGTAAGAAAGTAAGAAAGTAAGAAAGTAAGAAAGAAAGTAAGAAAGTAAGAAAGTAAGAAAGTAAGAAAGTAAGAAAGTAAGAGTAAGAAAGGAAGAAAGTAAGAAAGTAAGAAAGTAAGAAAGTAAGAAAGTAAGAAAGTAAGAAAGTAAGAAAGTAAGAAAGTAAGAAAGTAAGAAAGTAAGAAAGTATGAAAGTAAGAAAGTAAGAAAGTAAGAAAGTAAGAAAGTAAGAAAGTAAGAAAGTAAGAAAGTAAGAAAGTAAGAAAGAAAGTAAGAAAGTAAGAAAGTAAGAAAGTAAGAAAGTAAGAAAGTAAGAAAGTAAGAAAGTAAGAAAGTAAGAAAGTAAGAAAGTAAGAAAGTAAGAAAGGAAGAAAGTAAGAAAGTAAGAAAGTAAGAAAGTAAGAAAGTAAGAAAGTAAGAAAGTAAGAAAGTAAGAAAGTAAGAAAGTAAGAAAGTAAGAAAGGAAGAAAGTAAGAAAGTAAGAAAGTAAGAAAGTAAGAAAGTAAGAAAGTAAGAAAGTAAGAAAGTAAGAAAGTAAGAAAGTAAGAAAGTAAGAAAGTAAGAAAGTAAGAAAGTAAGAAAGTAAGAAAGTAAGAAAGTAAGAAAGTAAGAAAGTAAGAAAGTAAGAAAGTAAGAAAGTAAGAAAGTAAGAAAGTAAGAAAGTAAGAAAGTAAGAAAGTAAGAAAGTAAGAAAGTAAGAAAGTAAGAAAGTAAGAAAGTAAGTAAGAAAGTAAGAAAGTAAGAAAGTAAGAAAGTAAGAAAGTAAGAAAGTAAGAAAGTAAGAAAGTAAGAAAGTAAGAAAGTAAGAAAGTAAGAAAGTAAGAAAGTAAGAAAGTAAGAAAGTAAGAAAGTAAGAAAGTAAGAAAGTAAGAAAGTAAGAAAGTAAGAAAGGAAGAAAGTAAGAAAGTAAGAAAGTAAGAAAGTAAGAAAGTAAGAAAGTAAGAAAGTAAGAAAGTAAGAAAGTAAGAAAGTAAGAAAGTAAGAAAGTAAGAAAGTAAGAAAGTAAGAAAGTAAGAAAGTAAGAAAGTAAGAAAGTAAGAAAGTAAGAAAGTAAGAAAGTAAGAAAGTAAGAAAGTAAGAAAGTAAGAAAGTAAGAAAGTAAGAAAGTAAGAAAGTAAGAAAGTAAGAAAGTAAGAAAGTAAGAAAGTAAGAAAGTAAGAAAGTAAGAAAGTAAGAAAGTAAGAAAGTAAGAAAGTAAGAAAGTAAGAAAGTAAGAAAGTAAGAAAGTAAGAAAGTAAGAAAGTAAGAAAGTAAGAAAGTAAGAAAGTAAGAAAGTAAGAAAGGAAGAAAGTAAGAAAGTAAGAAAGTAAGAAAGTAAGAAAGTAAGAAAGTAAGAAAGTAAGAAAGTAAGAAAGTAAGAAAGTAAGAAAGTAAGAAAGTAAGAAAGTAAGAAAGGAAGAAAGTAAGAAAGTAAGAAAGTAAGAAAGTAAGAAAGTAAGAAAGTAAGAAAGTAAGAAAGTAAGAAAGTAAGAAAGTAAGAAAGTAAGAAAGTAAGAAAGTAAGAAAGTAAGAAAGTAAGAAAGTAAGAAAGTAAGAAAGTAAGAAAGTAAGAAAGTAAGAAAGTAAGAAAGTAAGAAAGTAAGAAAGTAAGAAAGTAAGAAAGTAAGAAAGTAAGAAAGTAAGAAAGTAAGAAAGTAAGAAAGTAAGAAAGTAAGAAAGTAAGAAAGTAAGAAAGTAAGAAAGTAAGAAAGTAAGAAAGTAAGAAAGTAAGAAAGTAAGAAAGTAAGAAAGTAAGAAAGTAAGAAAGTAAGAAAGTAAGAAAGTAAGAAAGTAAGAAAGTAAGAAAGTAAGAAAGTAAGAAAGTAAGAAAGTAAGAAAGTAAGAAAGTAAGAAAGTAAGAAAGTAAGAAAGTAAGAAAGTAAGAAAGTAAGAAAGTAAGAAAGTAAGAAAGTAAGAAAGTAAGAAAGTAAGAAAGTAAGAAAGTAAGAAAGTAAGAAAGTAAGAAAGTAAGAAAGTAAGAAAGTAAGAAAGTAAGAAAGTAAGAAAGTAAGAAAGTAAGAAAGTAAGAAAGTAAGAAAGTAAGAAAGTAAGAAAGTAAGAAAGTAAGAAAGTAAGAAAGTAAGAAAGTAAGAAAGTAAGAAAGTAAGAAAGTAAGAAAGTAAGAAAGTAAGAAAGTAAGAAAGTAAGAAAGTAAGAAAGTAAGAAAGTAAGAAAGTAAGAAAGTAAGAAAGTAAGAAAGTAAGAAAGTAAGAAAGTAAGAAAGTAAGAAAGTAAGAAAGTAAGAAAGTAAGAAAGTAAGAAAGTAAGAAAGTAAGAAAGTAAGAAAGTAAGAAAGTAAGAAAGTAAGAAAGAATCTCTGACACTACAAAGTTTTTCGAAAACAGTTTCCAGGGAAACAACCAACTGCTTCACTTTTATCAAATAAATATTCCCAAGGATCCAAAGATGCATGGCCTTAGACCAATGGATATCGTAACAAATTGCTATCGATCCGGCCGGAAATTGGACCCACTTTGTTTCGCAGGAGTGCAGGAAATACGGCGTGGAAAAGTTTAGGCAAGGTAAGGGAAACACGCGCCGAAAAACAACATAAAAAGTATCATTCATCTTTTTCTCTGATATTATGTCTTTTGTGGGCAGGCGGCAAGGGAAGATCGAACATCAATTTGTGGAGCAGCAGGAATATCGATATCTCCATTAATGGATGCGCAATATTTGGAATCATTCGTCAAGGGGATTGTCTTCGCAGGGCGATTTACTTGTCTGAAGGTCAAAGTTGAATCGATTTATTATGTTATATTGTTTTCTTTGAAAATTTGACACAAGCTTTCGTACTTAAAAACTGATATTTTGGCTAATTTTATACTTTTTATTTTCTTACAATTTTTCACTTCATGTTATTTTTCTTTTTTAACGAGTACAAACTTAACTAAGCTTCTTTGTTTATCACAATCCCAATCCCATCCCAAATTGAAATCCAGCTAATCCTTGCGGTTCACATTTCCACCCTTTCATATAAAGCAGAGAGCACCGTGAGGTGACATCCAAGTGGCAATCGTGAATCGTGTGGAATGCATATGCGATGTTTTCCCTCTGCGTTCCCAGAAAAGATTAGCATTGTAACAGAGTGGCGATGGGTTGTGTGGTGTTATTTGGGTATGATCTTGGTGAGAAATAAGGCTAATAAAAGATTTTTTTCTCTCCCAATACTCAACAATTTTCCAAAAACTAGAGGGACAAAAAAAAACCCTATTATTTTAACCTGAGAGATTTCCCATTAATTTTACCCCACTTGCCACAACCACCAACTCTGCCCAAAAACCGTGTTGGCAAACAAAGTGAGCCAGAAACAAACGCAACAACCCACAGTCGAGCAGCATCCCGTCAGCAACAGACAGCGCCAGGACAATGAATATTTGCGTCCCGGGAACCAATTTGGGTAATGTGCTGCTGGGAATTGAAAAACCTCACACGACACTTACAGCAACAGCCAAGCCCAAGAAAAGCACAATCATCCCGGAGGATGAACCAGGGTGGCCAAAATGATGCACGGCACCTGATCACCGCAAAGGATTTTGAAAGGATGCTTGGCAGGGTTGCCAACTTGATTCAAATGTTTTTCTTCGATTGAAATTTAGTTTTGTTTTGCTGGTTTTAGCAAAAACAACATTGATTCTTCAATGCTTAAAAAAATTGGAAAGTGTTGCCAGTATTTATAGATTTTCATCAGGGAACTTTCAGAAAAAGTTAAAGTTTTTCCTTCAACACTTTTGTTTAACATTCCCAAAATTAAATACTAATCGAATATCACTGGCAACCCTCTTAATGACAAAACAATAAAGTGGCACTCTCATACTACTCACACGCACACACCCCTTGTGAGATAAACAAAAGCACTTTGTTCTGGCTCTTCACTCCAGAATCCAGTTCGCGCAGTGCTGCCAGTCACCACACTTGCATAATGGCACTTAACCCATCCCAAGATCCGCGTGACACGAGCGCACGTCGTGCTCAGTTAAGGGGAAGTGAAGTTCAGGGAAAAATCCCTCAGGGGTCACCCTTTCGGAAGATCTCTATGGGAGCAACAACGTGAGTTCGTTTTTCAAAGGGAAGTCAGAGCAAATTTTGAACTTGAACAAAAATCTCCTGAAATATTTTTTTTGAATTTTTAATGTTACTTCAAGAAATTACCATCTAATCATCCAAAAAAGATAAATACATGACAGTATCTCGCGTTCTTCGATACAGTCAAAAACACACCAAGAAAAAAGTTGGATGCAAATATTGTTCTTTTAGCCTAGGAAAGCCCCAGTAAGCTTCTCAACCGTGCAACCAATGTCGCCGCCAAAACGTCGTAAAAATGGATGAGCAGGGATTTACGTCGACGTGTGTTTGCGCGCCCCGAATGTAGGCAGGGCTTTGACATTTAATGGCGCCATGCTGAAGGGAACCGAGCTGAAGTAATACTGTTTGACAGGATGGTATTTTGTTTTTGTGTTCTGGGCTAGGTTAAAATCAAGTCGAATTGGGTCACCCAACTGGTGAGTTATTTGTGGTGACACGGCTGTGGAATAGTAGTTTATGCAACAAGTTGCAAAAAGAGGATTTTTTCAGCACGAGTCGTACATTTATAAATACACGCAGAAAAATGTTTTGTAGAATCAGCCTGTACGAGGTTTGAATCAAAAAATTTTTTGTTGAATATAATCAACGCCGATTTTGCGATGAAACAAACCTTGATTTTCTCAATTCCACACAAGTCTTTGGTTGTTTTGAAAAAGCTGCTTTGACGTTTAGCGTTGATTCAACAAAAATTATGATTTTCAAATCAACAAAACGTTTTGTTGATTCAAATATGCCTTATTTTTCTGCGTGTACGAAGAGTTTGTATTTTTGTATTTTTGTATTTTTGTATTTTTGTATTTTTGTATTTTTGTATTTTTGTATTTTTGTATTTTTGTATTTTTGTATTTTTGTATTTTTGTATTTTTGTATTTTTGTATTTTTGTATTTTTGTATTTTGTATTTTTGTATTTTTGTATTTTTGTATTTTGTATTTTGTATTTTTGTATTTTTGTATTTTTGTATTTTGTATTTTTGTATTTTTGTATTTTTGTATTTTTGTATTTTTGTATTTTTGTATTTTTGTATTTTTGTATTTTTGTATTTTTGTATTTTTGTATTTTTGTATTTTTGTATTTTTGTATTTTTGTATTTTTGTATTTTTGTATTTTTGTATTTTTGTATTTTTGTATTTTTGTATTTTTGTATTTTTGTATTTTTGTATTTTTGTATTTTTGTATTTTTGTATTTTGTATTTTTGTATTTTTGTATTTTTGTATTTTTGTATTTTTGTATTTTTGTATTTTTGTATTTTTGTATTTTTGTATTTTTGTATTTTTGTATTTTTGTATTTTTGTATTTCTGTATTTTTGTATTTTTGTATTTTTGTACACACTCAAATTCCATTTTTGACTTCGGCAGAATTTTCTGCCGAAAGTGTTCGGCAGAATAATTTTCTGCCGAAATCTCGGTAGAATTATAAGAGATGCCGAATTTTTCAGCTATTTCAACCGATAGTTCGGCAAAATGAAAATAAATGCCGAAGTTCGTCACATTATTTTGACGAACATCTCGGGTAAACAAAACCTGCCGAGCTCGGCAAAATCCAGCTGTCAAACGCGTGGAAGTGCCGAACTGTTCGGATAGATTTTTGGGTAGCCATATTTGTTTAGGTTTTTTGTTGTGAGCACTTGTGCAGGTTCCGTGGAAATTCCGGATTCTGGAACATGTCTAACTGGACGCAGGCCGTTCTTGATGCACAGAAGGAAGCGGACGTTTGGATTAATAATAAACTCGGTTAGTAATTAGATAACGAAATTCTGTTTGCAGTTTTTGTATTCAATTAAGTATATCTTTACAGTGCAAAGAGGAGATTACTGCATGTGATATCCACAGCTATTTGTGGCAGCTAAGGATTTTGCGGAAGGAGACTGCTGTGTAGTTTGGATGGAACTGTTGATCCCGGATGGAGAAATTTGCGAAAATTTATTGGAAGCAAAGTAACCTACGACCAGTTGACCAGTTAACATAGTTACCTTAGTTGTTGATTGGAAATAAATGATCATTCTAGTTTCAAACCTCATACCCATTGGACGTGTTTTACCCATAACCTTTTAGCGCCTTAGCATCAAGCCGAGAAATTTTTTCAAGTAACGGACAAGTTTTGAAGATACCGAGAACTCGCCGCAGCGGAGGAAGCTTTACGGAAGTTACACCAAATGGAAACGGTGGTTCGGAAGTAGCTGCAGGTGGAAGCGGCAGTAGCCAAGGTTCGAATGGATCCGGACAAGCGCTAAACGGAAACGGAGCAGCTGGTAACGGCGGGAACGAAGCCTCGCTAGCCCAAGATAGGAACGTTCGGGTCACGAGTTCGGTGGCCATGCCGGCGATCGAGAAGCTAAAGGGTCGGGAGAACTACTTGACGTGGGCGTTCTCGATGCGGATTACACTGATCCGCGAGGGCAGCTGGCCTGCCGTGTGTCGAGCGGAAGGTGACATCGTAACGGAGGACCTGAAGGAACGTGCACTGGCTACGATCTGTCTGGGTGTCGAAAACACCAACTTCGGTCTCATCCAGGACGAGGAAGACCCGAAGGAAGTCTGGAGGAAGCTGGCAGCTTCGTTCCAGGACAAGGGATTACCGAGGAAGTTCAGTCTGCTCAGGAAGCTGACGTCGATTCGCCTCGAGGACTGCGCGAGCGTTGAAGAGTACGTCAACGAGCTTATGACTACCTCTCACAAGCTCACTGCGATCGGTTTTAAGGTCGACGATGACTGGATGGTAGCTTTGCTGTTCATGGGACTGCCGAGCTACTACGAGCCAATGGTCATGGGTCTGGAGGCCTCGGGGGCTGCTCTGACACCGGATTCAGTCAAGGCCAAGATCCTTCAGGACATGAAGCACGAGAAGGGGCCGACCTACGCCGGGTACGACAGTGCACTTTGTACCAGGGGTATAAGTTCGAGTCGGACCAGGGAGCCGCTGCAGTCAAGATCAGAAAAACGATGTTTTGTATGCGACAAGCTGAGACATTTTGCGGCCAAGTGTCCAGAGAAGCGGATCGAAAAATCGAAGCCTACAGCCTGGTTCAGCACGGACACGACGGGTGGTATCCAAGGAAGGGGCATGGTACTTGGACTCAGGAGCATCGTGTCACCTGGCAACTTCGGAACAGAACATCAACGGAGAGGAGTCTGTGCAGTTCGTCGTTGGAACGGCGAATAACGGTTCGATGACGGCGATCTCAAGAGGAAACGTGGCATTGGAGTGTCCAGACGGCAGCTTGGACATTCGCGGAGTGCTGAAGATCCCAGACCTGGCCTCGAATCTGCTCTCGGTGAGTACAATCTGTAAAGAGGGCCACAAGGTGATCTTCACGGCAAAGCAGTGCACGGTACTGGGTGAAGACGGTAAGCAGGTCGCTTCCGGGAGAGAAGAGGGCGGACTGTATCGATTGGCCGAGATGAAGCTGTCGCCGAAGATGGACGAATCGGTCGTGTGTCGACCGGAGAGGGCGTTTCTGGTCAACACGGCGAAATTGATGGAGAAGACGGCAGAACCGGTTGCAGAGGATGAGCAGCCGGACACGAACGAGTGGACCGTTGCGGTAGACGGTGATGGTGAAGCTCGTGGGGAGGCTGGCCTTGCGCTCCCGCCGCAACAAGATAGACCCGTTGACACTTGTCAACAAGAGTCGAGGCACAGCGGCCGGGAGCACCGTTGTCAAGGCAAGTACGATGACGTTTGTTCCGGTACACTTTCTGTCGCGGATTTTTATCCACAGCCTGCTACAGTGAAGGACGATTATTTCTTGGAGGACGGTCCACTGAGTTTCGAGGTCATGCGGCGACCTGACTGTGAAGCTGGGAACGGACACAATCTCGACGGCGGAGCTGATGCGAGAGGTCAAGCAGCTGCCGTACGTGAACCAGGAAGAGGACGAATGAGTGGATTTAAGGTTCCGGCGTTCAAGAGGTTGCTGTCTATCGAGCTGGACGAGTTTGCCGACATGGAATCCTACGTGGACGAGTTCATGGCACTGGCTCGTGGTCTAGAGGATAACGGTTACGTGATTGGAGAACCAATGTTTGTGGCGTTGTTGCTGATGGGACTGCCGGTGAGCTGTGATTCCTTGGTCCAGGATGTGGAGAGCTCGAAGATGTCGCTGGAGGCTGCGAAAACTCGGATTCTTCGGGACGTTCGTTTGTTGCAGGAGAAGTTCGAAGGAAGTCGGATGGCGCGTGAGTCCGCCGAAGGGCTAGGAGATGGAGGCGATACCGATTGAGGAGGAGTCAGGGGAACAATCGGGTTCGCCGCTTAGTCCGTTAGGGAAGTTTTTTTCAATGGTCGTAGTTTAAGGAGGAGTATTGGAAGCAAAGTAACCTACGGCCAGTTGACCAGTTAACATAGTTACCTTAGTTGTTGATTGGAAATAAATGTTCATTCTAGTTTCAAACCTCATACCCATGTAACCGGTTGTTACAGTCTAACATCATAAATTCAATTAACTAAAATCAATAAATAAATAAATATGGACATTCACAGATCTTATGCTATGTTTAGTAGGGAATTAGGGAATATTAAAATAATTGTTAAAGAGTTAGTAGGGATTGATTAAAATGGTAAAATAAATAAACAAATAAAAAACACATAATTTGTCAACACACTCTACAACACACCGTCTCAGGGGGAGCAAAGTCACAGACAATGACGGGGTTGTCGGAGTACATCGTGTTCGTCGATTTGGGGGTGGAAAGTGAAATGAGGATTGACATCTATCCTGTGTGACGTCACGCCGTGTCACAGGCCCCAAAGGCTTAAAGGGATCTGATTTAGACTGGCAACGGTCATTTCAACGCAGGCTAGTGCGCGGTCCAAAACCGTTTTTGTGGAGCTGTAAAAGTGAAGTGCAGTGAGAGAAAGAGTGGTGGCAGATTTTGCTGGAGTATCTCACCCCGTTCAGGTACGCTAAACACCCCTATAGTACGGCTCTATAGGACGGCTGGTTATTTTAAACATACTAATTAAGTATGGCCTCACACGCACTTCTTTGTCCTTTAGGACCTTTTGTGTGCCGTTTTACGGCCATTTTGCGATCCAAGCACGCCGCTTGGACGCCCCGATCGCGCACTTCTCGGCCTGGTTTTGTAAGTGCGGTGGAGCCGTCTACCACGTCTTACCGTCAAAGAGAACCACATTCGCTCGGACCTGCGGGTCCTAATCCCTAAGGAGCACGCTCGGGCCTAATCGGCTCTAAACCCCAAGGAGCGTTGATACCCCTCTCGGTGCAGGCCAAAGTGGGCAGGTCCCCGGCCGGCCGATCACGTCAACGAGGGAAGGCCTGTTGATCCCTTTAGCCGAGCTCCACCACAAGACCACCCCCACCACCCCAAGCACCCGGAAGTTCCGGGATTCCAGTAGCATCGCGGGCGCCCGCCGATCAGCAGAAGCTGATCAAGCAGTGCATCGACAGCAGTCCAGCGGTACGTACAGCAGCAAACCCCCCACACTACACTTTACAATAAACACACACTTTAAATAGATTTTCCCCGAGTTTTCAATAAATTTTTCTTTGTCTACCTGTAATTACCTTGATTATTTTTCCACCAACCCATAGCCCAAAGAATTGTGTTTGTCCTAGTTCATCCTCTTAACGCCGCCGACCCTGTGAGCATGAGCATGAGCATGAGAGACCACCCATGGTTGTCCTTCTCCGTTGCTGAACAGGACCATAATATCCCATCAGCACAACCGGTCACACGCTTCAACGATCAAATGATGTTTCCCTTATCAACAGCATGCATGAATGCGCTGAAAAGATAAAACATCACGATCATCAAAACTAGAGCCGGTGCGAATAGGAAACAGTCGTTGGCCACCAACGGCGCCCGCCATGTCAGTTTGTAGATCTCGAGGGAATGGGACGGGAATGTTAGTTAGCACAGGTTGCTACCAAGGGTGGGTTCTATACGATATCCACACCCCCGCGTGTGCCGGAAAACTACTTCTACTTGGGATTTTGTTAGTGGGTAATAGGGTGGTCCAAATCCGGACTTTTTTGGGGCTACCCCCTGAAATCAAAGATTGACCCATCACTAGACTAAATTCCAAATTTGAGCTCATTCTGACCACGGGAACCCCTCCCTCCAATCGCTTAAAGTTTGTATGGGAAAAATCGTCAAAATGTATGGAGAAAAGCAACTGTTTTACTTTTTTACCTGTGGAAGGCGCCATAATTATCCGATTCTTACCATTTCTCAAATGTAGAACCTTCATTAAATTTAGAACAGCTTTCCCGAAGACACCATATTTTTAGGATTTTTTGCGCTGCGTTTCTGGCATGTTTATTATAATTTTCAACTAAAATAGCAGGATTGTTTTGAGATATATTTAGCATATAAATTCTTAAATTATGACAAAAATTAAAAAAAAAAAACTGCACTGAAAACAATAGTTTAAAGAAAAGACAGCTTAGGCTCGATTAAAAAATTACAGCAAATGTCATGAGAACAGGGTTTGTTTGTTTTTCCAAGCATTACACGCAGTTTTTCATATATGCTCAAGAAACATGATAATGATTCAATTATTTAAAAAAAATCTTCAGGTAATATAAATGTTGTTCCTTTAGGTAGTTTGCTTTAACAAAAATATACTTAGTACAAATCAAGGCAATTTTACAATTATTGCTGCAAATTTTCATTCATACTCTAAAATTATTTTTTATTCTTTCTGGAAATTTCTTTCTGTGTTCCTAGACCACCTGCAACAAATATTGCAACTGTTTATCATTTTTGTCAGTTTACCTGTAAATTTTTCGATTCAGGAAACAACTCTTTCTGCACAATCGTTAACTACCTTCAGATCTTGCAGTTGCGGCCTTCCTTTAAGATACTCATTTGGATTCAGTTTAAAAATCTAAAGAAAATTCCTTCCTTTTTATCTAAAAAAACTGCATGGTATTTCTTGTAACAAAAGCAGATAAATTAAAATCCAAAACGTTTGCAATTAGGTTTGGATCAGAACAGATGACGATTCATGGATGAACTAATTCATCAAATTTGTATTCTCTCTCACACGCTCTTATAATATGATATATTTTGTTGATCACATATTACATTAAATTTAAACATTATAATGAACATGTCAAGAACGCAGCACAGCGGATAGCAAACAAAAACGACGACGAGAAAAGTCCAAGCAGAGAAACAGCGCGCGCTTGTTGGTAAGCAGGCAGGCAGGCAAGCAAACTCGTGAGAGAGTTTGAACCTGAGAGAGAGCACGTGCGTGTACGAATTGGAAATAAACATCGTTGTTAGGTAGCCCCTTACAGCTGGCCGCGCAAAAAGGGTCAGTTTTGGGCGCTAATAACTTCGCGGGAAAAAATCCTAAAAATATGGTGTCATCGGGAAAGTTGTTCTAAATTTAATGAAGGTTCTACATTTGAGAAATGGTAAGAATCGGATAATTATGGCGCCTTCCACAGGTAAAAAAGTAAAACAGTTGCTTTTCTCCATACATTTTGACGATTTTTCCCATACAAACTTTAAGCGATTGGAGGGAGGGGTTCCCATGGTCAGAATGAGCTCAAATTTGGAATTTAGCCTAGTGATGGGTCAATCTTTGATTTCAGGGGGTAGCCCCAAAAAAGTCCGGATTTGGACCACCCTAGTGGGTAAGGGTAATGGCCAGGATTCAACATAGAGGATGATGATGCGACCCAATAATCAATAAATTTTGTTTAATGGTGTGATGTATTATGCATTCTCAAGGCAATCAGTCGGAGTATGCGGATGAGACTATTCCCGGTTATTTGGTGTTAAGTTTAGCATAAATGATTCAATCTTAGACAGCCGGCTGTGGAAAGATAAAACCAGCTAAAATGCGAAAACGCGAAACCGCCCGGATCGAAATACACGTACAATCGGGGGGACAACAAAGACGGAAACGGCAACGAAAATCCTGCGTGAGGACCGCGACGCACACCGTTCAAATTCTCCAACGCAACTGTCAAACATCCCGAAACCGCCCGGATCGAAATACACACACAATCGGGGGACAACAGAGACGGAAACGGCAACGAAAATCCTGCGTGAGGACCGCGACGCACACCGTTCAAATTCTCCAACGCAACTCACCTCTTAACGCCGCTGACCCTGTGATTAAATTAAGTCCAGGTTGTCCGTAAGCTAGTGTTGGCAAGTTATCTTTTTAAATGGGTAAGTCCTAAAAAGGTATTACCCATTGGACGTGTTTTACCCTGCTAAAAAAATTGTATTCTATTGATGCAATGCTCCTCTGCTGTCAAGCACAACTGTAACAAGACCTTTCGCCAGCTCACGTAAATAACCGCTAGTGTACTGCACAAACTTGTACTGAACGTGATAACAAGGACGGAAAATAAAAATGTCAAAAGCATCCGTTATTGCATCTTTTTTTGATTTTTCGAAAGAATTTAATTGTAATGACGAAAATCTCGGTTGGTTTTGTTTTAAAATTACCGTGATTTTCAGTTAAATTAAGGTGAAATGCCTTCAAATCCGATTTGGGTTTCTTCTTATTTTTGTTCTTCTTCATAGTAATCATTGAAATCATTAATCATTATCAGTATGCTTGTGTTGGTAAGACTGTCACCTATACCAACACACACCATGTTAGTGTTTGTGTGCTTATGAAATGTTTATCAAACACAAATCTCTTTGTTTTGTTTGACGGAAAATGTAAACATTTATAAAAAAGATAATTCACATTGCAGTGCAAAAATGAATCATAAAAATAAAACATTTTTTTTAATTCCTGGCAATCAGCGACGCCCAGTTCTGACTCCCCCCCCCCTACCCCCAGTCAGGGTGGCCGCCGGGGGGGGGGGCAACCTATCGCGCCAAGGGAAAAGGTCCAAATTTAAAGGAGGGGGGGGGGGGCAAAAGGTCCCGTGCCTCCCATAGTCGGGTCTAACTTTTGAATGAAATCATGTCATATTCTTAAGAAGGGGTACCTCATTCACGGTCCGCGGACCCAACTTTCGCCAAGTGATATCATCCGGCCAGCAATTGCTCTTGAAAAATCTTCTGAGAGTCTTGGAGGCGCATTGTTAAATATTAATTTTTATTGGCAGTTGCAATTTTATAAAGTTAATTTCCCTCGACTTTTTCTCGTCGGAAGGCTGGAAGTTTACAAACGATTTGAGATTTTGCCTGAAAATGTTCGCATAGTCATTGAACACCGATAGAACGTGCTGCAGAACATCGTCCAGAAAGCAGGACCAATCAACCTCGTCAATAATCCCAAGTGGGTTTTGCTCGTTGCGATCCCTGTTTCAGCAGCCACTCTTCCGGGTTCACACCGAAAAGTAAACCGGATTCACGGTGCCCAAAGTGACTTGAACCGACGAAACCTCGACAGGATCCGCCAAAGATTTCGCCAAAATCTTCCTCTGCAAATACCTCAACCTGGTAGAGTTAGCTTGTTCCCATAGACGCTCCGATACGGTTGTACTTCTCAAGAGCACTTCACTGGCCAACAGATTAAATACTCCGGCTCATGCTAACCAGAAGTACCGCCCAAAGGTGGTCCTGTCTCGCCATGATTTGGTCCACAAAGATCCTTTTGCAGCCTGAAATTATAAAAGTTTTAATCAATCTCGATCCTCTTTCGCGATCTCTTGAAAACCAACCGAAAATGTTCCGAAACGGCCTGTTGGCTTGCACCACTGGACCTACGTAGACCAATTTGACCTAGGCCACAAAGCTATCTCGACGAGCACCAGGTAGCACTCGATGTGCAGTGGAATTTCCAATCCGGATTGTAATATCCCTGCACAATGGCCGAGCTGACTGACCTTTAACAGAAGCACCGGAACCAGCGCGATGAAAATCAAATCGTTTGAACTCGAAAGGAGAATTTGCTCCGACCGTGGCCCAGCGATCGTCCCAGCAATTCTGAATCCCTCTCCGCCGGAAGTACATTTTCGTAGTGATCGGGCGACCATCTTGTCATCGTCCGACGGTGATAGGGTCGGCTCAAAAAGGCAACTTATCGCTTGAAGAATTACTGATTCTAAACCGGAGAAAAAAAAAGTGAAAATGATGAAATGATTTTAGAAACAATCTTATTGCCAAAATATATTTTTATCGTACGTACTCTTCTTGGTTGGAGTCCTCCGGGTCCTTTGTCGGGATTCCCGTTGCATCTTCAGAATATCCTCCAAAAGACCACTTCCGTTGGGCTTGACGACGGAACACTTTTCGGGGACATGCCCAGCTTGAAGATACCACAGCGGACACGGTAACAGGTTCCAATTTCCCTGCAGCTGGTTTGTTTTGCTGACACTGACACGAATGTTTTGTTTTTGTTTTCTAACCCCAGCCGCATGACAAGACTGCGGTCGCAGTGCAGTGATGCTAGTTCAAGTGTGGCTAAAATACATCTGTCGGGTATTTTTTTTTCATTTTAGTTTGGTTTTAGTTGCTCCTATTTGCTAATAAAAATGTGTTTTTATGTAAGGGTAGTTGATAAGTTGCTTTTATATTGAATACGCAAGTAATAGGTATTTTTAACTTAGATGGAATTTATTTGATTTCGTCTCGTACATTTGACTGGCAACACTTTTTACATCTTCTTTGACAAATGTTTGGATAGGGCTTGTTCCGATTGATATCAGTGGAAGATGCTGTGTTGCAGTACGTTTTTTTCAAATGTTAATTTTGAAATGATGGATTTACACATACTAAGAAAGGTTTGTGTGTACAGACAGAGGCGGTAAAAAGAAAACTTTCTTCAACCGGTCGCTCGGGTTCAGTGAAAATCAGCAGATTATAATCGAAAAATTTGGATTTCAGCGGTTCAGAAGGTGTGTTCCGGAAGATTTGAACAAATCAAGTTGAGTGAAATAGTTTGGAAGCCTGACCAACCAAAGGAACATTAAAAATTTAATGAAATAATGTAGTGACCAAGTTTATGAAGAAGAAGCGGCAAAATCAGGAAGCCAAAGGAAGAATAAGAAGACCGCCAGGAAAAAAATAATGTGCTTCCGAATTTTTCGAAGTTTATTCGAGTTTTAAGAAAAATTATGGAAAAATGTGTATTTATTTAGGTAGCAAATGGCGATATAATTGTGGAGTTCACTTTTGAGAAAGGTAGGTTGTTAAATATTGATGCAAGAGCTATTTTTCTGGAAGGGTATTTTTTTCGATGGTAAAGGTTAAGGTTGCACAACAAATCATTGAAGGACATTAAGGGCAAACGACGGCAGCCTTTTCGGCCATTTTTGGGATGTGCTCCAATTTCACCTTAATGTTTACGTATGCCGAGATCTTCGGCAGAAAAACGGACGCTGTCAAAATTCGATTTGCCGAGACTTCGGCAGATTAATTTTCTGCCGAACTCCCTGCCGAGCGCTCAGTTGTTCTGATTTCGGCAGAATTCTGCCGAAGTTCGGCAAAAAAATCTGAGTGTGTATTTTTGTATTTTTGTATTGTTGTATTGTTGTATTGTTGTATTTTTGTATTTTTGTATTTTTGTATTTTTGTATTTTTGTATTTTTGTATTTTTGTATTTTTGTATTTTTGTATTTTTGTATTTTTGTATTTTTGTATTTTTGTATTTTGTATTTTGTATTTTGTATTTTGTATTTTGTTTTTGTATTTTTGTATTTTGTTTTTGTATTTTTGTTTTTTTGTATTTTTGTATTTTTGTATTTTTGTATTTTTGTATTTTTGTATTTTTGTATTTTTGTATTTTTGTATTTTTTTTTGTATTTTTGTATTTTTGTTTTCTTTTGTATTTTTGTAGTTTTGTTTTTTTGTTTTCTTTTGTATTTTTGTATTTTTATATTGCAAATTTCGCTTGCTCTGCTTAGCTTTATCCAATAGCTCGGATGAAAAACGACCAATGGCCAGAGGCCATCCCCCTAAAATGTCACTCCCCTGCCCTGACTGTCTTACCGAATGAATCCTTTACCATCGAACTCAAACTCGTTAACGCGGGGGTTAATTTTCAATTTAAATTTCATGTATTCCTCCGAGAAGGCGATTCGGAACGAGCAACACAAATTCGGGGAATTCTTTGGCCGTTGCTGGGACACGCCGCGGTCACGGCCTCGGCCATCGGTGCACTGAACCGTGCCGGACAATCGGATCCGCCAATTGTTATTCAAATGAAAGTGACGGCCGGCGGTGCTCCGCGAATATCGAGCCAAAATGGCGTGAAAATTTAGTGAGGTCACGCCCTGGACTTTGACGACGGTTCGTTGGACACGATTGGACACGGCAGGACACAAGACGGTTTCGGGTTTGGCATTTGGTGGGGGGGTTTTAGGTTCGAAGTCTCTTTGGATTTTGATGGTTTCGATGTGGCCTGTTGGTTGCATTAATTGAACGGGAAAAGCGTGAATATTATTCACGGTCTTGTAAATAATTAATTCAATAATTAAGAGAACTAATTGAAGCATAAACTCGAAACCTTTCGAATAACTAACTCGTCCTGAGATATGACATGGAATGTCATAACTTATCACATCAAATTCCATTCAGCCATTCAATCAACGATAAAGATTAAACAACTTTCATTACGCAAAAGCTTCGCCGCTCAAATCAAACTTGCAGAGCCAATAAAGAAAACCAATTTCCGGCTCTGCGATTTCCCGGAGCAAATTATTTCAAACACTTCCGTCCGCCACATTCCAACTAACTGCCAGTATTAGCACACGGAGTACGGTGGGGTTCTCTCTTTTCTTTTTTTCAATTTAGTCGCCGTCGCAACCCCGTGATTTATGGCGGAGGTCACGGGTTTATAGAGATCATCCAAAGTCGGAGCCTTTGGCCACGGTGGCGCGCTCGAATGTTCAGACTACCCACACGGGACATTCGTTCACATGCCGACGTCGTCGTGCTATCTTGTCGCACCCGCCTTTTTGACGTTCCGAGAAAAACGCGTTTTAATGTTTGACCTTGTATAAACAAAAACGAAAGCACGCAATGAAAACAATAACAAACGCGTTTTGTTTGGCAGACCATTATGTGCATTGTCCCGAAGTTTTGTTAAAGTTGGTTACTGGAGTCTCGAGTTATAATTACAAATGTTTACGGTAATCTAACTTGTACGTGCGTCAAACGCGTTCTGACCTGAAATCCCTTTGGCCAGTTGTCGCACTTACATCAATTTTCAGCGAGTGATAAGATAGCACGACGAGATTGAAACTTCTATCATATGTAAAGTGTCAAAAATGCACGGAGTTTTTCCGGATTTCGTTGAATATCTCAGGATTGAAATAGAATATTGAGGATCTGTGAAGGTCAAAAGGTGAGCCATTGTGAGCTGCACAAAACGGCGTTCTTAACTCAATTTGGCCCAAAATGCACGTACGACAAGTTAGCACGACGGCGACGATGCGACGACCGGTTGCACGGTGAAACCTCGATGGTTTGACAACGATTGTCACAATTTTCTCAGATAAATTGGAAAAAAACCGAGGCACAGAAAAAAATCAATTCGCGTAATCGTGAATTGTGTTCATAAATTTGAAAACCACGGCAGTATCGAATCGGAAACTAGAGTACTAGACGGAAAATCTAGCGAAATTTGTTGTTGTTTTCAGCGAAGGTCAGTACTAATTCTACTGTAAGGAGTAGCTGCAGAAATGACAGTTACCATTCTCATGTCAGAGTCGATTGGTGGAACTCAACAAGCTTTAAAACTAAGACGCAAAACGGGTTGAGATATGGGTTACGGAGGAAAGGGAGACTTTAGGAGGTATTAGACTGTGACGAACAAACTCGCACTCTTTCGAGTTTGACAGTTTGCCAAATTCGCAAACAAAGCAAAATGAATGCAGGTTGACGTTTCTGCAAACAAATGCAGGCAAACCAGCAAACTGTGTCAAACCAACGGAGTTTCAGTGTATCGATGTTAAAATCGCAGAGATTTCTTTTATTCTAGGGCTATCAAGGGCTAATGGCAGACCAATAGTAATAACAATAAAGCAATATAAACACTCTTTGCAAACGAGTTTTCCACGTGAGTGGGCAAAGCCTGTGTGTTCTAATCTCCGATGTTTCGGAATTACATGACGACTTCATCACTTGCTATTCTGTTAACATATTACGTCTGCGGTATTTAACTTTGTTGCTAACCGAAAGTTTACTATCTAAGATGATTCTACATTTTATTTCCTTTTTTTTAATGTTGACCACGGAGCGGTCCCGGGCCCACTTTTCCCCCGGTCGGATGCTGCGGTATAATTCAAACAAAGTGGGTACACACCACGCCGGATAACCGACCCAAGAAACTCCTAAGAGGGGACCTTCCAAACAGCGGGGAGCAACAACTGAGATTGAAAGAATTTAACTTTTAATTATAACCTTTTACCCTCCGGGTCCTGAAGTGGAAGCAGCCGTGTTGCCAGACAGGCAAAAAAAAAAAGAAAGGCCGGAAAAGGGGTCCGTAACCATCAAAACCACATGTAACCAAAGCAGAGGCGGGGGAGATCCGCGCAAGGATCGTCGTCCAGTATTTGCTCTTTGTTGTGTGGGTGTGTGTTAGTCCGGAAAAGTTTAAACCAAGCTTTACTTCAAGTTGGGTTGGGGGAAGGGCCTTTTGGGTCCCACGTTAGTATGTCTGTGGGTGTGAGTAAAGTTTCCGTTCCACAGGAAGGCTTTGAGCTTGGAGGAGCAAAAAAAAATAACGAGAACAGGAAATCCCCTTTTCATCAAGGTTTTTTTTGTGTGTCCCACCAACTCAGTTGGAAGAATCCGACCATTACATGAAAATCGCTTGAAGCAGAAGGGAAAATATGTGTGATGGAAAACGGGTTTACAACGACGGTGTCGACTAATTCATTTGTTTTAAAATCCTACAATATTTAGTTCATCTTTCACAATAAAATATAGTTTTAATTTTGAAAACTCGATATCAAATCGCGTTCCCATCTTCAATAATTCCTCGTTGTCGTGCTATTTTGTCACACGAGCATTTTGGGCCAAATTGGGGTAAGAACGCCATTTTGTACAGCTCTCAATGCCTCACCTTTTGACATTTACCGATCGCCAAAATTCTATTTCAATCCTGAGACATTCAATAAAAACCGAAAAAACTCCCGAAGGAGCAATTCTCTAAGAAATCGACCGATTTCGACCATTTATATTTTTTTTGTATCAAAATATGAGCAATTATCTACGAAATCGTTTTTTTTTTATTTTAATTTTTGTATTTTAACTTTTTTGGTGCCTTTGGTATGCCCAAAGAAGCCATTTTGCATTATAGCAATTCCAGCTCAAATCAGGAATTTTTCTGGTACTTTTGTACCCGACCCTCTCCGAACGCAAACTTATGGGAAATTGGACGAGCTTTTCGGTAAAAATATTTACGAGACTGAAAAACCAAGTCTGTCATATAGAAATTGCCAAAAACCACAAAAAACCCGTTTTTTCAACATTTTTATTTTTAAAACCGCTGTATCTTCCCAAGGATTGGACATAGGACAATGGTCAATATGGAGACTTTATGTAAAATTGTCTGGAAAGTCGATCCCCACTACCGGTTTTTAAAAATTTTGACGCTTAGACCACTTTAAAAAAAAAACAGTTTTAGTAAATGTTTTTGTATTTTTTCTAGGAGAGACATACCATCCTGCATTTTTCGTCAGTCTTTTGGTAACATTTTAGGCTATTTCCTCAAAAATTTTGAACGAAAAAAATCGTGACATCACCTTTAAATTTAAGTTTTAGACTTAAAAATCAAAAAATCTCATGGATGTGGCGTGTATTTTTGTTTCAGTGTATTTTTTTTCAGAAAGCCCGTCCAATTTCCTACAAGTTTGTCTTTGACCACTTTTTGATACGACGCAACGGCTTCGAGGTACAGTAATTTTTAAATTACAAAATACAAAAATATTTAAATACGTTACGCCCTCCTCAAATGTTATTTTCGAGTACTATTGGCTCCATATACACAAAAAATTCTCATATAGGATTAGGATAACATGTCTACAAAGTTTCATTGAATTCGGAGAGGTTCGGGTACAAAAGTAGAGCAATTCTCTGAGTTTTCGGTCATTCGATTTTTTTTTGTATTTTTTAATCCGGCTGAAACTTTTTTGGTGCCTTCGGTATGCCCAAAGAAGCCAATTTGCATCATTAGTTTGTCCATATAATTTTCCATACAAATTTGGCATCTGTCCATACAAAAATGATATGTGAAAATTCAAAAATCTGTATCTTTTGAAGGAATTTTTTGATCGAGTTGGTGTCTTCGACAAAGTTGTAGGTATGGATATGGACTACACTGAAAAAAAATGATACACGGTAGAAAAAATTTGGTGATTTTTTATTTAACTTTTTGTCACTAAAACTTGATTTGCAAAAAAAAACACTATTTTTATTTTTTTTTATTTTTTGATATGTTTTAGAGGACATAAAATGCCAACTTTTCAGAAATTTCCAGAATGGGCAAAAAATCTTTGACCGAGTTATGATTTTTTGAATCAATACTGATTTTTTCAAAAAATCGAAATATCGGTCGCAAAAATCGAATTTGCAATCAAAAAGTACTTTAGTGAATTTTTGATAAAGTGCACCGTTTTCAAGTTATAGCCATTTTTAGGTAACTTTTTTGAAAATAGTCGCAGTTTTTCATTTTTTAAAATTAGTGCCCAAACAACCCAACATTTTCTAATGTCGATATCTCAGCAACTATAGGTCCGATTTACAATGATAAAACATGAAACATTCGTGAAATTTTCCGATCTTTTCGAAAAAAATATTTTCAAAAATTTAAAATCAAGACTAACATTTTAAACGGGCCAAACATTCAATATTACGCCCATTTGAAATGTTAGTCTTGATTTTAAATTTTTGAAAATGTTTTTTTCGAAAAGATCGGAAAATTTCACGAATGTTTCAATGTTGGGTTGTTTGGGTGAGACTTAGAAAACATCAATTTTCCTGTTTTTTAGCCTTTGCATAGCAATATCTCAGCAACTATGGGTCGCATCAACAAAGTTCAATAAAGCAAAATATAGAGAATTTTCTCAGCTTTTTAAAAATATTTTTTTCAAAGGTGGGCAAACATGGGCACTAATTATAAAAAATGAAAAACTGCGACAATTTTCAAAAAAGTTACCTGAAAATGGCTATAACTTGAAAACGGTGCACTTTATCAAAAATTCACTAAAGTACTTTTTGATTGCAAATTCGATTTTACATCGAAAAATGAAGTTGAAAAATTTTTGCGACCGATATTTCGATTTTTTGAAAAAATCAGTATTGATTCAAAAAATCATAACTCGGTCAAAGATTTTTTGCCCATTCTGGAAATTTCTGAAAAGTTGGCATTTTATGTCCTCTAAAACATATCAAAAAATAAAAAAATTAAAAATAGTGTTTTTTTGCAAATCAAGTTTTAGTAACAAAAAGTTAAATAAAAAATCACCAAATTTTTTTTTACCGTGTAGCATTTTTTTTCAGTGTAGTCCATATCCATACCTACAACTTTGTCGAAGACACCTACTCGATCAAAAAATTCCTTCAAAAGATACAGATTTTTGAATTTTCACATATCATTTTTGTATGGACAGCTGCCAAATTTGTATGGAAAATTATATGGACAAACTAATGATGCAAAATGGCTTCTTTGGGCATACCGAAGGCACCAAAAAAGTTTCAGCCAGAGTAAAAAATACAAAAATTAAAATTAAAGAAAAAAGACCGATTCCGTAGAGAACTGCTCAGTACCAGAAAAATTCCTGATTTGAGCTGGAATTGCTCATCATTAGTTTGTCCATATAATATTCCATACAAATTTAGCAGCTTGTTTGTTTGAAACTTAGAAAACATCAATATTCTTTTTTTTTAACACTTGCATGTCAATATCTCAGCAACTAAGGGTCATCAAAAAAAAATTTACCGTGTATAATTTTTTTTTTATGTGTAGTCCCTAACTACAACTACAAAAGATACAGATTTTTGAATTTTCATATATCATTTTTGTATGGACAGCTGCTAAATTTGTATGGAAAATTATATGGATAAACTAATGTTGCAAAATGGCTTCTTTGGGCATACCAAAAGCACCGTAAAAGTTTCAGCCGGATTTAAAATAAAAACAAAAATTAAAATTAAAAAAAAAGATCGATTTCGTAGAGAACTGCTCCATAGTGATATTTTTAAACTTACAGTTTTGGTGGATTTTTTGGAAACGTTTCATCGCACAAATGTAAAAACGCATGTTAGGCAGACATTTGGCGAAGAAGTGTCAAACTTCATGACAAAAGAAATCTTACCGATGAAACGATTCCAAATCCACCGAAATTGTAAGTTTTCCAATATCACTCATGTTAAGGTTTGCTGATGAAACTTTTCATGCATCACTATCGCCAAAGAAAAAAAACAACTGTAATTTCCTGTAGGTTACACCCTGCCCTACAGATGATGCAGATCCCGCGGGGTGCCCTGTCCAACGCTGGCAAATCCCCGTTCCCGTCTCTGCCAGCCATCGCAAAAGAAAACGGAAATGGCATCGGGCAGGGGATGTTTTCATTTTCATACTTAACAAACTGAGCGGAAACGAATCAAGCAAGCTACGGCGGTTCCAGGAAAGCTTCTTGCGCATGTGTTTGTGAGGGGGTGGGCACCCTGTATAGATGTGTACGCGCTCTGAATACTGTTTTGTTAAATTTAATAACATTTCCTGCTTCATCCTTGTTAATCTCTGACATTTTTACAGGGGCTGTATTTTCTCGATCCAAGCAGGCCTCTTCTTTCAGCAAGGAGAAAGCTTATAAGCAACCATCGCCGCCGTCACGATTACTAGGACGGATGATGATGTTGGTGGCGGTTCCGCCGACGGAATGAAGTGTTAACATGACGTTGGACACGCGAGCGCTTCACGGCATGCTAGGTTTTTGATTCTTTTGATAAAGACGTCAATGTTTTGCTACTTTTTTGGTGCTCTTATTTTTGAAATGTTTCATGTAGTTTGCGATAAAAAACATGGAAAAAATTGAAGCAAAAGTTCGACAGAAGTCGGATTCAGAGGCAGTGAACAGGAAGAAACGAGCAGAAAAGGAATTCGCTAATCAAGATGACAGCAGCTCCACAGTAATGGCGGATAAATCAGTTGGAAAATTGCTCCGCCATGGCACGCACATGTGGAGATTTTCTGGAATGCACGTGGATTGCTTTGTGTTTTTTTCTCTCGACACGTAAAATGTTAATTCAAAGAATATATAGATTGACATTTTTGGAGTTAAATTATGGCATTTACTGAGTTGACTTCAAAGTGACATGACGAGGAGAATTTATCAAAAATATCAAATTTAAGAAAATTAACAAATTTGGATTTGAAACTGTTCAAGGAGCAAAAATAAACTGAAACATTCTCAATAAATTATGTCTCCATATTTCCATCAATGAAGGTCATTAGGCAAAAGAGATGCTCATCAATATTCCTCGAGGAGACACTCGACCTTTCATGTCCCCGAAGAGCCCCATTGATTGGACGCTCCTAATCACCTACTTCCGTTCACTTCAAAGGACTCCCAGCAAAATTTACATCTGTTGCAAGACCCGGTATTCCTCTCGATAAGCAGCTTATTTCCTACCCACTCCTTCTCCCACTTGACGGCCATCGGCTTCGTCAATCGGAATTAATTGAGTAATCAATTGACTCTGTAGTCTGCCGGTTGCGTACCGTGTGTTCCGATCCATTTCCTTTCTTCGTCTTCGTCTTCTTCTTCCGGAAGCATCATTATAACCATCAACAGCACCCTACCGCTGCTGGCAGGCCACATCCGGGCACGTGGGTGAATTCCGTAACTCACGTGGGCTGACTTCTCCAATCATTCGCTTTTGATAGTCAGGCAGAAGGACTTTGTCTTGCGAGGGAATGTCTGTGTGTATCTATAGCTTCGCCACGTAGGAATTTCTTTCCTGAGTTGAGGCATTCACAAGTGCAAATTAGTTATCTGTGATTGCTTCCGGTTCTTTGTCAGGATTTAATCTGTTGACTGGGTATTGTGACAGATCGAGTAAAAAAATTGATTACAAAAATGGAGAAAATTAAGACATTTGTAATATAATTGAGCAGTTCTCTACGAAATCGTCCTTTTTTTTTAAATTTTAATTTTTGTATTTTTTAATCCGGCTGAAACTTTTTTGGTGCCTTCGGTATGCCCAAAGAAGCCATTTTGCAACATTAGTTTGTCCATATAATTTTCCATACAAATTTGGCAGCTGGCCATACAAAAATGATGTATGAAAATTCAAAAATCTGTATCTTTTGAAGGATTTTTTTGATCGATTTGGTGTCATCGGCAAAGTTGTAGGTATGGATACGGACTACACCGGAAAAAAAATTATACATGGTAAACAAAAATTTGGTGATTTTTTGTTTAACATTTTGTCACAAAAACTTGATTTGCAAAAAACACTATCTTTATTATTTTTTTTGATATGTTTTAGATAACATCAAATGCCAACTTTTCAGAAATTTCCAGGTTGTGCAAAAAATCTTTGAGCGAGTTATGAATTTATGAATCAATGCTGATTTTTTCAAAAAATCTAAAAATTTGTCGCAAAAAATTTTCAACTTCATTTTTCGATGTGAAATCAAATTTGCAATCAAAAGGTACCTTTGATCAAGTGCACCGTTTTCAAGTTAAATCCATTTTTAGGTAAGTTTTTTGAAAATAGTTTTTTATTTTTTTTAAATAAGTGCACATGTTTGACCACATCTGAAAAAAAATTGAAAAGCTGTGAAAATTTTGTATATTTTGCTTTTTTGAACTTTGTTGCTGAGATACTGCCATGCAAAGGTTTAAAAACATGAAAATTGATGTTTTCTAAGTCTCACCCAAACAACCCAACATTTTCTAATGTCCATGGTGACCACTCAAATCCCATTTCCAAATTTCCGGCTTTTTCCAGACTTTTCCAGAATGCTCAAATAAAACGCATTTCTTATCTAAAGAATGATTTCAAACAAAAAACTTTCTATAAGAAAAGTCAATATTAACCACCGAAAAAAATAAATGAAAGAATTTAAAAATAATCCAAATATAGGCATTTTTTGTAAATACAGAAACTAAACAACAATTGAAAAAAACTTCACAAATGGAACTTCATTATTTATTCAGAGTAGAAACACAAACAATTAGTCTTTGAAAAAATTATCGAAATTTCAACAATACTTATGGGTAATTCTCCGCCAACTCACACAGCAGTTGCCCCGACCCCTCTTCGATTTGCGTGAAACTTTGTCCTAAGGGGTAACTTTTGTCCCTGATCACGAATCCGAGGTCCGTTTTTTGATATCTCGTGACGGAGGGGCGGTACGACCCCTTCCATTTTTGAACATGCGAAAAAAGAGGTGTTTTTCAATAATTTGCAGCCTGAAACGGTGATGAGATAGAAATTTGGTGTCAAAGGGACTTTTATGTAAATTAGACGCCCGATTTGATGGCGTACTCAAATTCCGAAAAACGTATTTTTCATCGAAAAAACACTAAAAAGTTTAAAAATTCTCCCATTTTCCGTTACTCGACTGTAAAAAATTTTGGAACATGTCATTTTATGGGAAATTTAATGTACTTTTCAAATCTACATTGTCCCAGAAGGGTCATTTTTTCATTTAGAACAAAATTTTTCATTTTAAAATTTCGTGTTTTTTCTAACTTTGCAGGGTTATTTTTTAGAGTGTAACAATGTTCTACAAAGTTGTAGACCAGACAATTACAAAAATTTTGATATATAGACATAAGGGTTTGCTTATAAACATCACGAGTTATCGCGATTTTACGAAAAAAGTTTTGAAAAAGTTGGTCGTCATCGATCATGGCCGTTCATGGTCACCCGCGACAGACACGGACGACGAAACAAAGAGAAACGCAAAAGTAACTTTTAAAACTTTTTTCGTAAAATCGCGATAACTTGTGATGTTTATAAGCAAACCCCTAATGTCTATCAAAATTTTTGTAATTTCTGCTCTAACTTTGTAGAACATTGTTACACTCTAAAAATAACCCTGCAAAGTTAGAAAAACACGAAATTTTAAAATGAAAAATTTTGTTCTAAATGAAAAAATGACCCTTCTGGGACAATGTAGATTCGAGTACATTAAATTTCCCATAAAATGACATGTTCCAAAATTACAGTCGAGTAAAGAAAAAACTTTTAATTTTCGATGAAAAATACGTTTCGGAATTCTGTACGCCATCAAATCCGAATTTAAATGACACCAAACTATCTCATCACCGTTTCAATTTAAAAACATGTTCAAATGGTATCAAACGGACCTCAAGAATTGAAAAAATTACAAGTTTCAAATTTTCAGAACAGGGGTCGGGGCAACTTTTTCCGATTTCGTGTGAGTTGGTAGAGAATTACCCTTATAACATTCATGTTATTTTTAAATTGGCAAAAGTATAGCTTTTGATACTTCGTTTCAACTGGAAATGACAAAAAGTTAAAGATAACTGAACTTAAAATTTCGTTCCTATTTTTTTAAATTTCATCATCATTTTAAATCAAAGAATGATTAAAACATAATTGCTTAAATTATTCATTCAAAGGATTTAGAAAAATGTCAAGAAATTCATAAAAAAATTGCCTGGTTCCCTTTTTGATTTTGTAATTTTTGATATTGTTTTTTTAAATTAATGTTAATTTATCTAGTGGTCAGTATTTAACTGTTTTTTTTTCAATGAACATGCAGTTAGATATGATTTTATGTTTTACCACTTATTTTAAGCAATATGTTTGAAAAGACATTTTTTTTAAACAGTTTTGCAATAATTCTAAATTTCTTGGTTTATTTTTTTGCAATTTCAAAATTTTCTTTATGTTTTCAAAACGTAAAAAGCTTTTAAATTTTGGAAATTATTCGATATTTAAGTTTTCCGAAAACTGAAAATCATGCTTTATGTATAGTAGTAATTTAACCATACTCACAAAAAAAGTTCAACGGCAACATTAAAAAAAACATATTTTAATTACCTAAAGAATTTAGTTAAACAATTAAAAATATTAACCAAAAAACCATTGCCGAACTCAAGTTGGAATCTGTTTTCAAATATTCAATCTATGTGACAAAATGAAATAGAATTATAGCTCTGAGCTGGCCGTTAGGCTCTATTTTTATATTAGTTTTTTTTATTAACTTTACCTCTTGTATGATAAACAAAAATTTATAGAGATCATATGATTCATGAAAAATATTATGAAGATCTGTGTCAAAGACTCCAATATTAATTAAGATTTTGAATGTCTTAAAGAGCTTTTCCATACTCAAATATATTGAAATAGTGAAAAGAACCTTAAATTTAAAGTAAGTTATTAAAGCAGAATTGAGTGAATTCAATTTGAGAATTGTATAAAATATTACAAAATTATTCAAGAGTTAAAAAATTAATTTTCAATCAAGCATGCTTATAATTCCCGACTTTTGACAAAAATCATAAATTCCCGACTTTTTCCCGATTTTTGGCGGATTTTGGCGAATTCCCGCCTTTTTCCCGACTTTCCCGATTTCCCGACTTGAGTGGCCACCCTGTATGTCGATATCTCAGCAACTAATGGTACGATTCACAATGTTAAAATATGAAACATTCGTGATATTTTCCGATCTGTTCGAAAAAAATATTTTAAATTTTTTCAAACCAAGACTAACATTTCAAAAGGGCCAAACATTCAATATTACGCCCTTTTAAAATGTTAGTCTTGGTTTAAAAATTTTGAAAATATATTTTTCCGAGAGATCGGAAAATTTCACGAATGTTTCATATTTTAACATTGAAATCGGACCATAAGCTGCTGAGATATCAACGTTAGAAAATGGTGGGTTGTTTGGGTGAGACTTAGAAAACGTAAAGTTTACTGCTTTTTAAACATTTGCATGGCAATATCTCAGCAAATAAGGGTCGTATCAACAAAGTTCAAAAAAGCAAAATATAGAGAATTTTCTGAGCTCTTCAAAAATATTTTTTTTCAAAATTGGGCAAACATGTGCACTAATTAAAAAAAAAAAAAACTGCGACTATTTTCAAAAAGAGTCACCTAAAAATGGATTTAACTTGAAAACGGTGCACTTTATCAAAATTTCACTAAAGTACTTTTTGATTGCAAATTTGATTTTACATCAAAAAATGAAATCGAAAAAATTTTTGCGACCAATTTTTCGATTTTTTGAAAAAATCAGCATTGATTCAAAAATTCATAACTCGCTCGAAGATTTTTTGCACAACCTGGAAATTTCTGAAAAGTTGGCATTTGATGTCCCCTAAAACATATCAAAAAATAAAAAAAATTAAAAATAGTGTTTTTTTGCAAATCAAGTTTTAGTGACAAAAAGTCAAATAAAAAATCACCATTTTTTTACCGTGTATCATTGTTTTCAGTGTAGTCCATATCCATATTTATCACTTTGCCCAAGACACCAAATCGATCAAAAAATTCCTTCAAAAGATACAGAATTTTGAATTTTCATTTATCATTTTTGTATGGCCAGTTGCCAAATTTGTATGGAAAATTATATAAAAAATACAAAAAATATCAAATGACCGAAATCTGCGAAAACTGCTCAATTGCGATTGGCTTTGGAATTTGATTCAAATTAACAAATTCGAAGAGTTTTGTTAAATTTTTAATTATTACGGTGAGATTTTTGACGAAGATCGACTTTTTTGTGTCAAATGTAAGACCCATATGCACTTTTGAAATTAGCCGACAAAGTGTTTAAAAATTTATCAAATTGACAAATTATCAATGCATCTTAAAAATTTGAACTATCGATCTGTCAAAAATTGATCGCGGATGATACACCGATTTTTTGTGTAGATGATTTGGCAGATTTTTGACAGTTCTATGCTAATGAATTATTTCAAGAAAATCTACCACGGATCTACCAATATCAGTTTAACAATACAGCTCAGCACTGATAGATTTGTTTTGCTGAAATATTTCACTATTTACTCATCATGTATTTCAAAAAGGAAAATGTCCAACCAAACTCCAGCAACAGGCTGCAACCAACCCTTTCTGAGTAATTGTATGAGCTGAAAACCCCAATTTCAAAACAAGGTGACACACACACGTCTTCCCTTATTGCAAAACACCATCGTTTGAAGCCAGAGACACGAAACAGGCACGTCCGCTGCCGGTGCACTGTTCGGTCGAAAGTCCGGGAAACCGTTTTGCACAATCATGACACATATGTCTTCGCCAATAAGTTTACAGTCCGTCCGGTTGTCGTATGGGACGTGAAAAGACACCCGAGGTGCTTCTCGGATATCCTTGGACGTACTCCTACACCTACAATTCTAGCTTACATTGGGCTCTGGTGAAAAGTGTGCCAGTGGAAATTTGTGAATTGCTAAAAATCGTGCGTTCTCTTCGGAGGTCAGATGCTAACTGAAAAACTTTTTTTTTATTTTTTCTTAAATTTTTTTATCGTGTACGAATTTGTCTGCCAACTGCCTCCTTACTTTGTATGTCAGTGTTTGGCCATGAAATATATGTCAATAGCACCACGCTAAATGTCAACAAGCACCATAGACATTCTCCCCCAACCCAAGTGGAGAGGCGAAAAGGGGAACAAAATTTGTATACGTGTTGTACACATTGACAAGTGCTTGCTTACATGCGATTCGGCTGAAATGTGTAGGTGTGGGTGTGTGTAAGTGTGCGCACTATTAAGGACAAGCAACTTTCCTTTCGATCCATTGTGCTATGAATTGTTCAGTTTGCTCAAGAGTACACTGTCAAAATAAACCACCAAAGTTTTGTATTGAAATCAAAATATAAACGACAACTGTTTTACCGTGTACAACTGTAGCAATTTCGCACGTACACGACAAGTGCGCTGGTGTTGTTGCTCACTTTTGATGTCATGAAATTATATTTTCCGGAGGGAACAGGACAGACAACTTTGCGGAAGTGTGACTGGTGAATGGGAATTGTTCTGGGAAAATGAACACATGTTCGGTACGGTCAGAACTTTTCCGGTGGATAAACATTTTGAGAACTGGTAGTTTGTGAAATGAAACTGAAACTGAACTGAAACTGAACTGAAACTGAACTGAAACTGAACTGAAACTGAACTGAAACTGAACTGAAACTGAACTGAAACTGAACTGAAACTGAACTGAAACTGAACTGAAACTGAACTGAAACTGAACTGAAACTGAACTGAAACTGAACTGAAACTGAACTGAAACTGAACTGAAACTGAACTGAAACTGAACTGAAACTGAACTGAAACTGAACTGAAACTGAACTGAAACTGAACTGAAACTGAACTGAAACTGTGACTGAAGTAACTCACTGGAAACGAGAATTTAGGAGTGAATTCAAAAGCAAATTACAATGTTTATCCCTAACCTACTCCTGCTTGCGTTCAAGCTCCAAAATGCCACCCGCTAAATCACCTGTCTCGTCAGTAAATTTGAGCCGTTCAATAATTCACCCGTTCTGACGGCTCTGGAACTGGAGCCGGGTAGTAACACCTTCCGAGCAGCGCGCCAGGTGCGTTTTATGGGCCCGTTTTCCCAAAACTTTCCCATCAAAACTCAGCAGGTACTCGGCAGGCCAAGCCATCCATCAGTCAGCTCGTCAATGGCGGTCCTCCTTAACCTACATTACGGTTCTAGTTCTTGAAGCTTTTCTCTCTTCCTTATAAAAGTAGGAAGTTTGTTTTTATAGCCTTTTAGGTTTGGAATGAGAGCAATTTAAGGGGATTTACTGTTATTTTCAAGATGGAAATAAAACTCTTGAGGAGTAAGTCAAGTGAACCTTTCAACCTTTGTGGCAAAGTTGTTACTTAAATAGTTTTCTAACTGGAAAGGATTCAAAATTGTCACTACAACTGTTTTGAAATAAAAAATAACTTGGTTCATGATCTGTGTAAACTCTTCCGCGAAAAAAAACGTTAAATTAAAACAATAAATACTCACCATATCAAGTGGATGATGAACAGGAACAGTCCGGGGACGACCAGGTCGTCGGAACCGACGGACCACCGCCGACGGAAAACCACAATGCCGGGCATCTGAAACGGGGAAAAGATAGGAGAGAAAAAAATAACAGTTTAACGACGATCAAAACGGCACAAAAACAAATGAGCCGAGCCATTTGTTTTGAATAAAAACATTAATTTTGACGGAATCCTCTTAAGCGCATTAAAATTGCTCCAGTTTTTTTGGTGAGTGTGTTTTTGTGCGCGCTTTCTTTGATTGTGGTGGGAAGAAAATCTCAGCGGAAAAATCTTTTGTTTCTGTTCGCATTGTTAATGGAATTTTTTTTACTGTTTTCCACTTTTTTCGCCACTTTTCCGCCGTAAACATAGTTGCTGGTTTATGATGGTTGGTCCGAAGAAAATTGCTCTTCATTATAGCCGTTATACGAGGTGGAAAAACGCGCAAAAGATTGATGGGGATTCTGGGTTTGCAAACACGGTGTGAATATTCTCTTTTTGTAGTTAAGCTGCTGCAAACATTTTTTTTATGTTACACCCTATTGCAATATTTTCTCAAAAAATAAGGAGGCGAAAAAATATTTCAAATAAAATATTTAGAAAACTTCAAAATGTCAATCGAAATATATGTACAATGGGGTGGTCCAAATCCGGGCTTTTTTGGGGCTACCCCCTGAAATCAAAGAATGACCCATACCTAGGCTTAATTCCAAATTTGAGCTCATTCTGACCACGGGAACCCCTCCCTCCAATCGCTTGAAGTTTGTATGGGAAAAATCGTCAAAATGTATGGAGAAAAGCAACTGTTTTACTTTTTTAGTTGTGGAAGACACCATAACTATCCGATTCTTACCGTTTCTCAGATGTAGAACCTTTATTAAATTTAGTACCTACAACTTTCCCGAAGACACCATATTTTTAGGATTTTTTCCCGCGAAGTTATTAGCGCCCAAAAATGACCATTTTTGCGCAACCAAATATGACTTTTAAACTTAAGGTGACGCCGTTGATCATTTTCGAAGAAAATTAATCATCACTATAAAAAATTGTGTAATAAATTCAATTTAACAAATTTCAGCACGAAAGGAATCAGCATGTGCCGGTTGTTGCCTTTTTGAAGCCACTGAAGGAATTTTTGATCTAAATCAATTGTGCTTCAAAATTTATATACTTTTGTGGCACAGTCATTGACGTCCTAGTTGGCAATCATTGATTAATGACGATTTCCATAACAAGGAATGGGATAATCGTTAGCAAAAGGAATCAGCATGTGTGGGGCACTATTCTAAACAACTTGTTGACGGAATTTTGTAAAAATATTGAAAGCGACGCAAAAATTATATCTTTGAAGGAAAAATCATGATAATGATGGAAGTCTTCACGTTAAAAATCAGAAAATCTCATAAAAGTGGCGTGTTTTGTTACTTTCAGTGTATTTTTTCGGAAAGCCCGTCAAATTTCCTACAAGTTTGTCTTTGACTACTTTTTGATTTGATGCAACGGCTTCGAGATACAGTAATATTTAAATTACGAATTACAAAAATATTTAAAACACTTACGCCCTTCTCAAATGTCAATATCGAGTGAAACTGGTTCCATATACACAAAAATGGCTTATATAAGCGTAGGATAACTTGTCTACAAAGTTTAATTGAAATCGGAGAGGGTCGAGAAAAAAGTACCTAAAAAATTCCTGTTTTAAGCTGGGATTGCTCTACTTTAATACTATTCAAAACTGATTACAGTTTGTACGACAAATATTATATTATTACTATCCCACTTATCTGTATGTAAACAATGTCCGGATCCATCATCCGACCTATCGTTGGATAGTTTTTTGAAATACTTTCCAAACTAGTCTAAAGTTTTGAGTTTGAAGAGCTGGCAACAATGGTGCCCGTTCTCTCGCTCTCCAACATTCAACTGTTTGACGGCATTTAATTTTGGCCTGCTGCGGTTAGTTTTGAAGTGTCAAAGTAATTTTTTAAGTTTAGATGCTGTCCTTGCTAAACTGAAGCAATTGTGGAACTTTTTGCTGTAGTGAGTAGTTAACAGACTCTTTAATGATGATTTTGCTGGAAGCTGACTTTGGTTGACCTGGTTAGAAAATTTACGTTTTCGTTAGTGCAACTGATGCTGATTCCTTATTTAGTTACCAAAAGAATGAATTATAAGTGCACATGAAAATTATACCTGGAACTTTTGTGTGATCCGTTTTAGTTAAGATGCACCAACTATTTTTTTTGGTAAATTACCTTATATTGATGTATCAAAACCTGCAGATTCCGTAAAATGTTCGAATGTATCCAGAGTTATTTTGTACTATTCCCAATATAAATACATCTACCCTACTTAATTCTGCCTAAAGTTAAAAAAAATCTTTTCATATTTAAAAACAAATTAAAGTACCAATTTTTATCCACCGTTAGAAAAAAAACGATAATTCTCTATCTCTGCAAACGTATTACATAATCTTAATAATGTCTCTTAAAACATCTTCTCTACGCGTTTGTCAAATCCCTTGGAATCAACATTATGTTTGCCATCACGGTAAATAGCCCTACACAGTCCTGATGGGTTCGCCACAAACCACACTAACCAAAACGACTATACTAGCTAACTAGAACCGAGGTACAATTGACACTAATTATAATTGTTAACAACGCGAAGGGGCAAAGTCTAGGATGGGACGAAGCTTCAGCATAAATTTGAAGTGAAAGCTCCCGGGTAGATGTATTTGATGTGACAAGTGGGTTAAAGTTGGAAAAATGACGTTGGAGTTTTGAAGCTTCGAGTTTTGTAATAGATTTTGATTTTTTTTTAATTTTCAAAATTGAAACTTTTGAAAAATCCTAATTTTTAAAGGCTTCCCTTCCCACAGCTTGGCCCCGGGCCATTTAGAAGTTCCGAAATGTGTTAATTAGTGAAGTCAACTGATCGGAAAACCGGTTCGCCCAAACAGTTGTTACCGACACGCAAGCCAAACACACTCATTAGAACGAACGGAAACAGGTCCTGTTCACGCAACCAAACACAGGGAGGAAAATCAATTTTCCGCGAAGCCGAGCTGCCACGCTGAGAGGTATTGTTTTGGGAAGGGTTGTCCTTTTTTGAGTAGTTGAATGACCCATCGTTTCAAAGTGAACCCTTTTCTGAAATTGTAGCCCTAAATTTTCAGGGTATTGAAACATATTCGGAAGCAGATAGGGTGGCCATAACAATATATTTTTCTGATTGTTTTTTTTTAAATATTTTTTTTTAAGTTATTAACTATTTGAGTTTCAAAATACATCACAATGTTATATAAAAAAATATAGAGAAGAATGAAGCGCTTTGATAATGTATATTCAGATTTTTTCACTGAACAAAAAAAAAATCAAAATCAAAATTGAGTGCCCACCATGTTTCCGAAAAGGGACTGAAATTCGTGGGCTTCCGTCAATCATTCATCATCATCGGCGTTGAAATTGCTCATGGGTTGGGAGAAAGGATTAAAAAAACCGAAGAAGTTGGAAGGCACATTAACCCTTTCGGTTGAGCTGGTCTGATGTAGGAAGAGGTTTTATAACCACGGTTACGACACGACTGTCATCCACATACAAAGCGAGTGAAGTCAAAATCGAACCAAGATCGAACCAAGTTTTTATCGCGTGGCATTTGAAAAGGTCGTATGCGCATCGGACATAAATTACATAAATAAAAACTTTTTTCCGGTTTTTTGTCTTTAGAAAGATTAATGTTTTTTCTCAAATTTGAACTAGGGGAAGAGCATATAATTCCATCGAGAACCTAATGTTGGCTTATCAGCACTTTGGTGTTCAGTTACAGCTAGTTTAAAGCATTTTCGACAGAAATTTAGTTAGTATTCTGAAAGCGTAATTCATTTTAACACAACGGACAGGATTTTAACACAACGAAAATATCAAACAAATTTTATTTTGTTTCAAGGAAACTGAAGCTATTCAGTTTTTAGTTCAGTTCAGTGTGTTGTGTAGTTTTTCTTGCATGGCCAAGTAGAACTTTGTTTTATTGATCTAATAAATGTTAAATGTAAAAAAAATAACGTAATACTTGTAACTATCTCGCATATATATGCAAAAAAAAGTTAAAACCGAGGTAAAAACTAACAAAAAACATATTTTTTTTCGTATTTATTTCATACGACCTTTTCAAAAACCATACGTAAACAATATTGACAGCGCCTCTGGTGGGGACTTCAGGAAACTGCATGCGTGTCAAATCCTTGTTTATAACACGATTGCATAAATCGATAGAAAATCCAAAGGGTGAATTGCTTTATTTTGAATTTATTAAATGATTATATATTTTAATATCAGGAATATAAAAAAAATATTTTTAAAAAGCATTATTGTTCAAATTATTCCAAAATTGCTTAAACATAATAAATACTTCAAAATTTCTGTTTTGCATGAGCCCGAAACAAGCCAAAATTTACATGGTTATGGTCGGTCCCCGCCAGGACAAGGGGGTCACGTGGGCCACACGGTTCTCCGACCACTTTCAGCCGGCAAGATCGGACCAAACACGAAACAAAAAAGAGCCTACTGTATCCTTTCAGATAAATCCAAAAAAGAAGCCGAAAATAAAACCAGACAGACAGCTTTCGATTTTTCGCAATAATCACTTTGTGCACGGAAAGCATTTTGTCATATTCTTCAAGTTTTTAGTAATATTTTATCTTTAAAATTATTGAAATGTGTATTGATTTTACATATTTTTATATTGATCAACATTTGACTTTTTTGGTTTTGTAGTTTATATTGATACTTTTAGATTTTTCTTATTTATTGAATATTTTAAATAAATTACTTGAAAATAACCTTAAATGATTAAATAAGACAACATTTACAAAACAGGGGAAAAGGCAATGACATTTTTGACATACTATACTCATCTGGAATAATACATTAATAACGCCCGAATTGGTGCTTTGAAATTTACAAATTTGATGGTACGACAGTGAGTAATTTATTGCCTTGTTTCAATGTTAATTCTTGTTTTCAATTTTATACTTCCTTTAATATTGTTATTTTATCGTTATTTTTTTAATTTTAGTTTCTTTATTTCCTATTTTTTTTATCACTCGAATTTTAAAATTTTATAGAATGTCTCTAGAAATACATGAATAATTTATTTCCTAAAGTTTTGAAACTGATTAACTTGGGAAATATTATTAATTTGTTTGTTTTTGTATTTCTTGATGTTGTTGAACTTCATTATCGAAATTTGTTTTTGCATAAACCAATTCTTATGAACTTTTATAAATAACTTGATAACTACACTTATTAAATATTTGTCTTCTTGAAAATTGCTCATCTTCTTGAATTATTTTTTTTTCGAGTTTGAGGAAAAAAGTATGTTTATAGAAATAATTGTTTTATAATTTTTTATTCCTCTCTCCAATAAAATCACATTTGCAAAGTTTTTGTCTTCTCCCTCTTTAAAAATCTTCAAAGATCAGTGATTTTCTAATTTTTCTGAAATCTGATTTTTTGACTATTTCTTAACTTTCGAGATTTTTTTCGGCACTGAATGTCTTCTAGTCTTCTACATGAAAATTCTATTGAGCAGATCTCTAGGATTTCGGTCATTCGATTTTTTTTGTATTTTTTAATCCGACTGAAACTTTTTTGGTGCCTTCGGTATGCCCAAAGAAGCCATTTTGCATCATTAGTTTGTCCATATAATTTTCCATACAAATTTGGCAGCTGTCCATACAAAAATGATGTATGAAAATTCAAAAATCTGTATCTTTTGAAGGAATTTTTGATCGATTTGGTGTCTTCGGCAAAGTTGTAGGTATGGATACGGACTACACTAGAAAAAATAATACACGGTAAAAAAATTTGGTGATTTTTTATTTAACTTTGTCACTAAAACTTGATTTACAAAAAACACTATTTTTAATTTTTTTATTTTTGATATGTTTTAGAGGACATAAAATGCCAACTTTTCAGAAATTTCCAGGTTGTGCAAAAAATCATTGACCGAGTTATGAATTTTTTAATCAATACTGATTTTTTCAAAAAATCGAAATTTTGGTCGTAAAAATTTTTCAACTTCATTTTTCGATGTAAAATTAAATTTGCAATCAAAAAGTACTATAGTGAAATTTTGATAAAGTGCACCGTTTTCAAGTTATAGCCATATTTAAGTGACTTTTTTGAAAATAGTCGCAGTTTTTCATTTTTTAAAATTAGTGCACATGTTTGCCCAGTTTTGAAAAAAATATTTTTGAAAAGCTGAGAAAATTCTCTATATTTTGCTTATTCGGACTTTGTTGATACGACCTTTAGTTGCTGAGATATTGCAATGCAAAGGTTTAAAAACAGGAAAATTGATGATTTCTAAGTCTCACCCAAACAACCCACCATTTTCTATCGTCAATATCTTAGCAACTAATGGTCCGATTTTCAATGTTAATATATGAAACATTTGTGAAATTTTCCGATCTTCTTGAAAAAAATATTTTCGGAATTTTCAAATCAAGACTAACATTTCAAAAAGGCCAAACATTCAATATTACGCCCTTTTAAAATGTTAGTCTTGATTTGAAAATTTTGAAAATATTTTTTTCGAAAAGATCGGAAAATTTCACAATTGTTTCAGTCGGATTAAAAAATACAAAAATTAAAATTGAAGAAAAAAGACCGATTTCGTAGAGAATTGCTCTATTTCGACAGGTGAGCAGTTCTCTACGGAATCGGTCTTTTTTATAGAATTTTAATTTTTGTATTTTTTAATCCAGCTGAAACTTTTTTGGTGCCTTCGGTATGCTCTGTGAAGCCATTTTGCATCATTAGTTCGTTCATATAATTTTCCATATAAATTTGGCAGCTGTCCATACAAAAATGATGTGTGAATATTCAAAAATCTGTATCTTTTGAAGGATTTTTTTTATCGATTTGTTGTCTTCGGCAAAGTTGTAGGTATGGATATGGACTACATTGAAAAAAATGATACACGGTAAAAAAATTGGAGATTTTTTATTTCACTTTTTGTCACTAAAACTTGGTTTGCAAAAAACACTATTTTTTATATATTTGTTTTAGAGGACATCAAATGCCAACTTTTAGAAATTTCCAGATTGGGCAAAAAATCTTTGACCGAGTTATGATTTTTTGAATCAATACAGATTTTTTTCAAAAAAATCGAAATATTGACATTTTTTTTTGTATAATTTTACGTTATTAAATATTTGATTTTTTATGTTTATTTTATTGTTGAGATTGAAAAATAAATTTTAATTTTTTTGTAATGTGTTGGGTCAGTTGAAAAGATATTTTTAAATAAATGTTAGCTAATTTTTTTAAATGTATCAAAACAATAAATAAATAAAATCAATTTAAACAAAACAGATTCTTCCGTTTCAAGTTCACAAACATCCGAGGGCTATTACAACATACGCTCAAACTGCCCCCGGAGGATTTGTCCCATTCCGGGGGTGGCCTCGAACGTTGGTCCCTCCCCCCCTTCCCTTCTCCCCCTCGCCGTAAGGGGGCGCGCGAACGTGATTGGAATTTGGCCTCCTCCTCTGGCGTGGTCCGGGGGCGTGTCAAAATTGAAGCTTGATTTGGGAAACGGTTTCCTTCTTCTTTCCGCTGTTGCTTTTGGGCGAAGGAGGTCCAAGAGGTTGAAGGATTCATGTTTGGATGCTTTTCCTGGATGTGATGTTGTGGATATGGATTTCGAGGCGAAGAGATTTGTATTTCTGGGGAGGAAATTTATGTATGGAATAAATTGAACCGCCCTGCTGGTTTCGATTGGGACCAATATTGGATGTCGTAGGGTTTGGAGGGATGAAGTTTTAGCTGGATTGATACGGAATGTGGCAAATGGATCTCTTCGATTATAACAGTGCTGGCTGAAATTCTTTCAAAAGACAGTGATTGGAATATTGGAGTTATCTTTTTAAATTACATATCTTTGAGACATTTACTTGTTCAATTGATTGATTTGTTCAATGATTTCATTTAAACATTTTAAAATCTTGAAAAAGTCTCTGAAATTTATTTCGTTAAAATTCATTTCATTTCATTAACAAAAAATCCACGAAATCTCTACCAATTTATGGAACCAATGGAACCATCCTTCTCAACCATCTGATACCTTCCAATTAAGGTACCACCAAAGGAGATTTTCACAAAACAGCCCTACCCTCCCCAAAATCGTGCCCGTGGCTCGCCTGTAATTAATTACCAATTTAATTTCGTGTCGGAAAAGTTTGGCGCGCAAATTTTTCGAACGTCCTTGTCGCGTGCAGGCACCTTAACTTTTGCTCCCCCCGGGAGAGAGGAGTTGGCTGCCAGGCTGGACAAAGTGCGAAACTGTAATTAAAGATGACCGATGGCGGACGATGGAAAATTTGCACGCCCCATGGACGGTGCCGCCAATCGAGAGGATTTTTTTTTCTTGGGTGAAATTTGTGTGGGTTAACCCTTAGCCGGAGAACTGAAGAAAAACGTCAATTTTGGGACGATTTTTCCCATACAAACTTTATGCGATTAGAGGGACGGGTTCCCGTGGTCAGAATGAGCTCAAATTTGGAATTTAGCCTAGTGATGGGTCAATCTTTGATTTCAGGGGGTAGCCCCGGAAAGCCCGGATTTGGACCACCCTAGTATTCATGAATTTGAGAATCACAAAGAAATATATTCACGTTTATAGTGCAAATGCACCACACTTATGAATAAATTCCTTCGTGGTTCTCAAATTCATGAACACAATTTACGATTCCGGAAATTGGTTTATTTTTCTGTGAATGTGCTTTCCCTTTTTTTAGGACAGTCAATTTGAAATCATCCGTTGTGTTGATCTCCCAGGCTATTCTTTCTTCAACCCTCCACAACATATCTGGGTCATACAGGGTTAACTTTGGCTGTATGTTTTTTTACTTATATTTCATTGAGGCCGTTGCAAATATTTTTCAAAGAATCAGCCCAAAAAATCCGAAGGCAACAAAAAAAAGTGTTTTTGGAGTCAACATTGATGGCATATTTAGCTGACATACAATATTTTTTTTATGAAAAAAAAGTACGCAAAAAATAAAAAAAATAATTAGAATTACAAACCATGGTTTTAAAATTTTAATGAAAAAAGTGTTTTAAAATGCATTTTTCACATGCCCAGAGGCTTTGCAATCTTTACTTTTCATAATAACATGGTGGAATAGTTTAAAAAAAAAAAAAAAAAAAAACAAACTTTTTGCTGTATTGTACAACGGAATTTCACAAACAAAAATAAATATTGTTGATCGATCTAAAATATGCTAAAGATGATTTAAAACGCAGGAAAATGCATTTCAATTTATTTTCAGTTTATTAGACATTTTTTCCATTAAAATTTTAAAGATTTTTTTAAATATTATTTTTTGCCCCCTTATTTTTCGAACCGATTTTGAAAGGGGGCGACATAAACTTAAGAAAATATTTGCAACGGCCTTAGTAATGAAAAATAAAAAAAAATGACCAAAGATTTAAAACTGACTGAGAAAATATGAGAACACCAAATAAACAAAATATAATGATAGAAGATAGAAGAACAGGCCATGTACAACAAATTAAGATCAAAAAGTTTACTAGATAAGTACAAAAAAACACAAATCTACGAAGTAAAACACAAAACAAGAAATTAAGTTTTTTCGTAGAACAAATGTTGTAAAAATAATTTTATGAACACAGGGAAAATAAAAAAATAAATCAAATTACGGCCAAACAGAATTAATTACGAAAAAAATAATATTTGGAATATTCAGATTAAACATTAAATCCATTGACAAACCACCCTGATTCTCCATACACACTTTGAAAAAATCTTTTGGGGCCCGCATAAATATTTTTAAAAAATCGAAGTCCACGTGTTTCTGGGGATCCCAAAGTTCATACTTCCCCTCGAGTTGAGCTTGCGCAGAAATTTTGTTGGTCTTTGTTATAAACATACCCTGTATCATTTTTTTTTCAGTGTAGTTCATATCCATACCTACAACTTTGCCGAAGACACTAAATCGATAAAAAAAATCCTACAAAAGATACAGATTTTTGAATTTTTACAAATCATTTTTGTATGGACAGCTGCCAAATTTGTTTGGAAAATTATATGGACAAACTAATGATGCAAAATGGCTTCCTTGGGCATTCTGAAGGCACCAAAAATGTTTCAGCCAGATTAAATATACAAAAAAAAAAAATCGAATGACCGAAATCTAAGAGAATTGCTCAGTTGCAAAAAGAAAAGTTATTCAGCACGAGTCGTACATTTACCCTACGAGGTTCACCAAGTTGGATAAACACGACGGCATTTTTTTTCAATACTTTAATATTTCAATATTTTGAAAACTACACAGCTAAAAAAGTAGTAATCCAGCTGCGTGTAAAAGGCCTGGGTGTAAAATAAATATTGCATTATTTTATGCAATTTTATGTAATTTTACACCCTGAAATATGTAGCCCAACAGTATGGGAAACCCACTTGACCGAAATGTCAAGCTCATATATGCGTTTATCCTTACAACTTTTCATCGGTCTGATGGCCGAGTGGGCTAAGGCGCCAGGCCTTACTGTTGGTGCTGGGTTTGAATCCCGTCGGTTGCAACTTTTTTTGTGTTTGCAAAAATTTTACATGCAGTATGTAATATTAAGTGTTTATTTTGACGAAGGTGATGTGCATGCTTTTGCATGCGATTTTACCATCAGATTTTTTGCTGTGTAATTATTGCAAAACAACTGGGCTGTTGTTAAATGCAACTTAAAACACTTTTTACATTTAAATGTTAATATCAGTTCTCCCTCAACTTTGACCAGAGTCGAGGGACATAAACTTCAAAAAATATTTGCAACCGCCTAAATGATTTAAAAAAAAAATGAATACGTGCCAATTTGTTTCAATTGTACTACACAGCTAAAAAAGTAGTAATCCAGCTGCGTGTAAAAGGCCTGGGTGTATAATAAATATTGCATTATTTTATGCAATTTTATGTAATTTTACACCCTGAAATATGTAGCCCGTCACTATGGGAAACCTACTTGACCGAAATGTCAAGCTCATATATCTGTTTATCCTAACAGCATTTCATCGGTCTGATGGCCGAGTGGGCTAAGGCGCCAGTCCTTACTGTTGGTGCTGGGTTTGAATCTTTTTACAACTTTTTTTTTTTGTGTTTGCAAAAATTGTACATGCAGTGTGTAATATTAAGTGTTTATTTTGACGAAGGTGATGTGCATGCTTTTGCATGCGATTTTACCTTCGGATTTTTTGCTGTGTAGTTTTATTGACGCCTAATTATAAGGAAAGGAAAAAACTTTTGTAAAAACAAATTGTAATCAAGTTAGGGAAAGCATCTTAAGCGTATCAGGAATATTGATGTTACTGTTCCATCTCTTTTTAAAGATACATCAAATAAGAATGTGGATTCCGAAATTTCCAGGATTTTTGGGAATTTTAGTTGAAAAATTAAATTTTCCTTATTTTCTCAACCTGTAAATTGAACGATTAATTTTTAACGTGAACCACCCTAACTTACGCTTCTGACGATCGATGAAATTGGAGCGGGAGATATGCTTAAATTTTTGAATACTTGAGGAAAAATAATCAGCAGAGGGTTAGGAGGGATTGGCTTTTCGGCAAAAGTTCAGCGGAGAGTCAGTCGGTCCTAAGAAAATAAATCCAATGAAAATGGTGCACCATAATGAACTAAGAAAAACTTTATTCTGCAAAGTAGACGAGAAAGCTCACTTCAGGTCTGGAAGGTAGGGTAGTGTCGAGCAAAGTTTGTGAGGGGGAAAAACTTTACCCTGCGTTGAAACTCCTTACGGCTCATTAAAGCAGTATTCAGTATTCAGCGTGTATAAACAAACCAAACTTGTTCCAGCGTGAGAAAAGGATAAACGGGGGGCCAAGAATTAAATAAATTGAGAAAAGAAAAACGCACTCCTTGAGCACTCAGTAAACAACAACTTTGCAGGGTTTGGGCAAGGTAAACGAGCTTTCAAGGAACTCGAATAGACTGCTTGGAAAATTGCCGGTGGCAGGAGTGCCAATTTCGACGCAAACGAACCGAAGTTTTCCGGCGCAATTTCGGAAGAAAGATCCGGTGCAATTTTGTGGCACAGTTAATCGTTCTGTGGAAGCTCCGTGGGAACAGATAATTACGGAGCCCGGGTTATTTGTGGCTAATGATGGCGTAATTAGGGCTGAAATTTGTGCTTTTGTGATTTTGGAAGCTTCTTCGGTGGATTTTAATCTCTTTCAATTCAATTCAATTCGGTTTTATTTGTGAATAATCAAATTACAATTTGTACATATTATGAACCTAACAGAGTTTTTGTGTTCATTTCAGCTGTGTGTTACGTCTTAATTCGGTTTAGAGCAATTATTACTGTTAATTAAATGCACAAACAAGAGTAAGAAAAAGTTTTCAAAAAACTTACGCAATTGCTAATGATAGAGGATAGGAATAGAAAAAGCTTACAACTAGATCACAGCAAAATTTAATCAATTATAGATGTGCTTGATCATCAGCTCCCCAAGGGCCAGGAATTGCTCCGCTTTGTTACGGCAGGTCCGGAACCGCGTCATCATCTCCCCCGCGAGAGCAAAGAACTCCGGCAGGGTAAAGAGATCTTCCCCGGTGACTTCTTGCTGGGCCGCATTGCCGCTACCGGCAGCGACCACGCTGGCGAACGATCGACCCCATCCAGGAGGGAACGCTGGGTTGTCCGCTGGAACTGCACGATGACCAGCAGCCGGCACGGTTACGCTCGTACTTCGCTGAGGAGGGTGGGACGCTGCTGCTTTCTTTTCCTCTTTTCCTGCTCCTCGATGTAGGTTTTCCGTGCGCTGCATCCACGGTAGTTGCTGGTATGGTTACCTCCACAGTTGGCGCACTTGATGCGCGCCTTGGTTTGCTCTGCCTTGTCCCCAAGTCCGCCTTGCACGGCAGTGCGCACGCCTCCGAGAGGTGTGTTTCACCGCACTTCACGCAGCGGGGCGGAGGTTGCAGTTCCGCGAGCCGTGGCCAAATTTCTGGCAACGGTGGCATTGCGCTGCGTCCGTCGGGTTCTTTGAGTAAAACCGCCAGTTTACCCAAAACCGTCCAACGCCTTAGTTTTCCGCAGGTCTTGAATTTTGACGGTGCCGCGGTCGAAGTACAACAGGTACAGTGTGTGTGTACCTGTGACCGTTGTCTTCCGCGAGAGGACTTTTATGTCACGCGGCGTAATTCCAGCACCCGAGAGGTCCTTCTTTAGGTCGGAGATCGGGCGGTCTTGGTACCCCTGCAAGACGACCTTCACGGCAGTTTTCTGCACGGGGTCGAATGTGTAGAACTTGAAGTTTTTATTCTTCAATTTCTCCACAACCAGGTCGAAGTTCTTGCTGTCAAATGTGTAGACTTGCACTGACGACTTACCGATTTTCAGACAATATCCGAGGCCTTCCAGCAACTCGTCTGCCTGTGTGGATCAATCGGACCGCGCACTGGACTCACAATCCAGAGGTTGCCGGTTCGAATCCCGGGGCGGACGCAAAAAATTCTAAGTGTAAATATAGGTATTCGGTGCCCTCTCCCCGTGCCCATACCTTCACACTTAGGAGACCCGGGAGGCGGAGTCTTGTCGCAAAAAGAACGATACACGCCTGTGGATCCGTTGACGAAACCGCAAGGTTTAAGAGGGCCACATTATAAGGTGTTACGTCGATTCCGTTTTCCAGCAACTCGTCAATATCGTCCGTCAACGTGTCCAAAACATAGATTGGAGGTGGTCTACGTTCCTTTGGAGAATTATTCGTTTTTGACGTCAACACTTTCTTCCGTGCACGTTCATCGTATTCGTCGTCGTCGGTAGTGCTGCTACCGTCGGTGTTGTTGTTGTTTTCTTCGTCGTCGCTCAGCATTTGGAACTCGTTCCTGATGGGAATGTTGGCGGATGTCGACGTGTTGGTCGTGGCACCGGAAGTACCGGAACGGGTTCGCACTGGTGATCTTGGGACATATCCGGGATGTAGTAACTTTTGTCGATGCCTTCTGCGCTCACGCTCCCCTGCGCGATGGCGGTCGACACGGCGTTGGCTTGTTTACCTTTTTGCACACGGCCGGTAGACGAACTTCGCGGGTTTTCGAGGCCGCACTCGAACTGCCACGGCCACGGCCGGCCTTTGGCATGCTGCAGGAGCAAACTCGCGGGTAATCACGGTAGACTACGGCGGAAAATTTCGAAAAAACTATAGAGCACTGAGCACTTGACTGCTGCTTGCTCTCGTGCGTACACGGAGGTGATTTTTTAATCTCTTGTTATTGTGATTTTGAACTATTTTTTTAATGTGTAAAATCATCTCAAATATTTTAAAAGTTTATAAGAAAGTGTTTTGGGCAATTAAGTCAAAATCACTGTCACTATGTCCTAGATCAATGCACTGTCAGCCTTTTAGGTGGCTTTTACTATCTTCTAGCTGTAAGTAAGAATGTTCAGAAGAGAAAAGATGAAATGAAGTTAAAATTTATCGTCCCAATTTACGGTTCAACTTTCATCGTACCACTCCCAGTTCCCCTCTGGCCATCGTCGTGTTTTCCACGGTTGGTGACTCCATTGTGCCATCTTTGTCCCGGTGGCCGTAAGTTTGCCACTTGTCTTGACTTATAGTTTTTACAGGGTAATTGTTCCTTAAATTGCCACAATTTAATTTTTTTTATTCGTTAAATATTCAAGTTTGGGTTATTTTCCAGATTAATTTTTCAAAAAGAATGTAGATTTTGTTCAGCAATTACATTTACAAACTGAAGAGCAACTACCCTCACCAAGAAAGAGAACTTCTTTCCCAAAGACCCAAAGAGTGGTTCTTGAGCATCAGCACCGAGATAATAGAATTCTTCCCGAAAGTTGCGTCCACCGCCGCCGGATCCAGTTCTATATCTTCTTCGTCGGATCTTTTTCCGCCCGCCGTCGCTTTGTTCGAAAAAGTTTGCGACTGTGTTTGACAGCCAGAAAGAGTTGTCATCACCATGGCGACAAGTTCGAGAGACCACTGACTTAGAGTCCGATGGCAACAAAGCAGGTTTCCAAAGAAGCCTATGGGAGAGAGGCACTTGAAACATTCTCGTAAAAGTGCTCAATGACGATAAATTTTTATCGTTGTGCCGAATGTACCGACATCTGTCAATTCAGCACGCACATCGCGGACAAAAAAAAAACAAATTATTCGCTCTACAGCATTGCGCCTCGGCGTTCTCGATTGCGAGAATCCTACTCGAAACTAGGTGTCCGAAGGCTTGATTGTTGAGGCAATTGCAAACCTCTTTTTACACCTTAGCTTCCATCCACCCCGGGATTCGAATTGACGACCTTTGGATTGTGAGTCCAACTGCCTACCAGCGACTCCACCGAGGCAGGACCCAGGGAGACGATTCCTACACCTGGACTGAGCTATTGACCTAACCCTTTAGGTTAGACCTGGGCCAACATTTACTTCCCCATCCGACGGAAGGCGTGGTCAGACACAAATCTCGTCTCGAAAAATGCCACTGGGACCGTCTGGGATCGAACCCAAGCCGACTGGGTGAGAGGCAACCACGCTTACCCCTACACCACGGTCCCAGGCACAACGCGGACAGCAAATCGACGTCGTCGTGCTATCATGTCGCACCCGCCATTTTGACGTTCCGAGAAAAACGCGTTTTAATGTTTGACATTGAATAAACAAAAAAGAAAGCACGCAATGTAAACAATAACAAACACGTTTTGTTTGGCTGACCATTCTGTGCATTGTCCCGAAGTTTGGTTGAAGTTGGTTGCTGGAGTCCCGAGTTATAATTAAAAATGTTTACGGTAGTCTAACTTTTACGTGCGTCAAACGCATCCTGACCTGAAATCCCTTTGCCCTTTGTCGCACTTACATCAATTTTCAGGGAGTGACAAGATAGCACGACAGGATTGAAACTTCTTTTATATGTAGAGTGACAAAAATTTTCGGAGCTTTTTTGGTTTTCATTGAATATCTCAGGATTGAAATCGAATTTTGGGGATCTGTGAAGGTCAAAAGATGAGGCATTGTGAGCTGCACAAAATTGCGTTCTTAACTCAATTTGGCCCAAAATGCACGTACGACAAGTTAGCACGATGGCGACGAAATGCCAATTTACCCCCCATACTCTTGAGGCAAATCCAAATTTTATGTCCGCTGTGACCGAAAGTGAAGGACATTCGAGAAGGAGGTCACTCGACGATGTAGCTGCTGTCGGTTAGTACCATCAAGATATGTCGGGCAAGGATGTCCTGAGAAGAATTTCTTGGTGACTTTCGAAAACCACGTCGGGGCAAGGCGTCTTATCGGGATCGTCTGCAGGATGTCGGTGGGGAGAACAAGCAACTCTTAGCGATGGACATTTATGCCAATTTGTGTGTCCAACTTGAAGGACTTTTCTTGAAGATAACGAGTTGGAGTTGTTTTCTTTTCTTGAAGTTAAGTTCTCAATGGTATTTTTATATAAATTTAATCAACTTTGTGGGAGCCTTCCATATGACATGAGAAGCCAATTTGTGTCATTCCAAAAATCAATGACAAACCCATTAGAATTGCCACCACCAGCATTTTATCTCGCGTCATTACCGTAAATTAGTACAAACCACCATCCCGGTAAACCGCATAATATACAGATAAATTTGGCTTTGCAGTTACAGCTCCGTTTTCCGCGCGGAATAACTGGTTGTTGTTCACCGATGGTGATAACCACTATCGCATCGAAACCAGGTCACTAATTAAGCCCCTGTTGCACCACCCGAGCAGACGGAAATAACTTGGGAAGGTCAGTTTTTGATATTGTGAGAAGATCGAAATATGTTATTGGGATGATCGGATTAGTTGTTAAAATAACAAAAATCAATAACAAAGATTTGTTCGAAGAATAACTTAAACTGTTATTATGTTGTTATTGCAATAACAAACCACAGAAGGAATCATGAAGGAATAACAAGATTTGTTATTTTGTGCGGAGAGGTGGAGCAGCATAATAACAAAAAATGTTATTGAACTGTGTAGGGATTATGGGTTGCAGGATTGAATATGTAATAAATTATTAAATGAATACTTATTATAAGATTGATATAATTAATAAATAAGAGTTAAGAGCGCAACAAAAAGTGCGCACCTTCATGAATATTGCCTTGTTAGCTGATTGTGGATTGAGTGCGAGAGCGCGCTAGCGAGCTGCGAGAGAGAACAACGAGCGAGAAAACAACGAGATGCGTGCGGCCGGCGAAAGAGAAAATGAAGATTGTCAAATCAGTTTTGTGGTTAATTTCTGTGGAATAAGACGTGTTGTTTGTTAATTGCAAAATATCTGTGTTTTTATTATAAAAGAAAGTCCCCGATCACGACAATGGCACAGTCCGGTAAGTCGAACCTTTTGATTCATGAAAGATCATTTGTTTTGCTTGAATTGTTGTGTTGTGAAATCCAACAGTTTTGTTTACCTGCCAGGATGCAGGTCCAAAGTTTCGCTTTGTTGTTTTGCCTGTGTTTTGAAACAGGTAGATTTTTGCTTGAACTTGTTATTTGAAATTGATAAAAGGCATACAACTGTCTGCGATAATTGACGGTCTTAAATTTAATGAATGATTTGCTTGTTGTTGTGATTTTGGGAATGAATGTTTTGTTTTGAAGTAGTAAGTTTGGCTTTTCGTTGTGATGTTTTATTCTAAGTTTATGGTGGAATTTGAAGGCAAATAATTTGCTCGAAATTTGATTGTTTTTGTACAATCACATTTTGCTTTAGATTTGATTGTTGTTGTTTTGATTGACGACCAATGTTTTGTTTTTAATTTGATGCAATGTTTAATTGTTGTTGTGGAAATTGAACTCCAATGTTTTGTTACGAATTAGACTTCAAGTTTTTTTCTTATTTTTGTGATTGATAAAAATCAATATTTTGTTTATAATTTTACAAAAGATTTGACAAGATTGTGGAAATTGAAAATCAATATTTCGTTTTGAATTTGATGGAAGATTGGTTTGCGATTGAAGGTAGATAATTTGTTTTTAATTTAGTTGTTGTTTTGGTAATTGAAATCAAATTTGTTGTTTGAATTTTATTGTTGTTATTATAATTGACGACCAATGTTTTGTTTTGAATTTGATGCAAAATTTGATTGTTATGGATTGTTGTTATTATTGATGATCATTATTTTTATTTTTATTTTGGATTGGATGCTGGTTATTTTGGTAATTGAAGACCAATGTTTATTTTTGAATAAGATAAATATTTGCTTCTTGTTAGTTTTGTTTTAAATTTAATGAAAGATATGCTTGTTGTGGCAATGACTTGATGCAAAGTCAATAAAATCACAAATTACAAAATTTACAGGTTTAATTTTGATTGAAAGATTTGATTGTTGATGAGGGAATTAAAGACCAATGTTTTTTTATGGTAAGATGACAAATTTGCTCATTTTTGCGATAAATGAAAACCAATATTTTGTTTCGAGTAAGATACGAGGTTTGATTGATATTGTGGTAATCGAAAACCAGTTATTATATTGAATATGATGATAGAGTTGCTTTTTGTTGTGGCAATCGAAGGCCAAGATTTGTTTTCTGAATTTGAGTTTTGTTATTATAGATCGGTATTTTTTTCGGTTTTAAATTTCATGCAATATTTGATTGTGGTTTTATGATGGGCAATTTTGAGTTTAAAATTTGACGCAATATTTGATTGTTTATATGGTAATTGATGACCAATGTTTTGTTTTGAAGTTGATACAAAATTTGATTATTAATTTTATGGTTCTCATTTGAATGAAGATTTGATTGTTGTTATTTTTGACGATAAATTTTACTGTGAATTTGATGCAATATTAGATTGTTACTTGATGCTGTGGAAATTGAAAACTATCGTTTTAGAATTCTAATTAAAATTTTATAGATTTATGCAGAAATTGACAATCAATGTTTGGCTTTGAAATTTGATTTGAGCAACGTTTTTGCCATTATAATTGATTAGTCATAATTAATTTTGAAGTCTCTTCTGTGTTGGAGACTGACAAACCTCTGTGAGTAGTCAAAAAAGTCTCCTCTGTGTTGGAGCCTGACAGACCTCTGCGATGGTAGTCAGAAAAAGTCTCCTCTGTGTTGGAGCCTGACAGACCTCTGCGATGGTAGTCAGAAAAAAAGTCTCCTCTGTGTTGGAGCCTGACAGACCTCTGCGATGGTAGTCAGAAAAAAGTCTCCTCTGTATTGGAGCCTGACAGACCTCTGCGATGGTAGTCAGAAAAAGTCTCCTCTGTGTTGGACAGTCAGTCAGAAAAAGTCTCCTCTGTGTTGGAGCCTGACAGACCTCTGCGATGGTAGTCAGAAAAAAGTCTCCTCTGTGTTGGAGCCTGACAGAAAAAAAGTCTCCTCTGTGTTGGAGCCTGACAGACCTCTGCGATGGTAGTCAGAAAAAAGTCTCCTCTGTATTGGAGCCTGACAGACCTCTGCGATGGTAGTCAGAAAAAAAGTCTCCTCTGTGTTAGAGCCTGACAGACCTCTGTGATGGTAGTCAGATTTAAAAAATGAATAATCTGTGCTGGAGCTCTTTGCAAAAGCAGTCAGATAACAATCTCCTCGATAAAGGAACCCGACCGACTTTTGTGATGATTTTTTTTTAAATATCTTCGCAGAAGGAGCCTTATGGATTTTAAAAATATATTGTTCAGCAAATCTTTTCATTCAATTAAGGACCGTCTTTGACATCACAAA